>NC_074696.1:31020465-31215465 GCF_029448725.1 Salvelinus fontinalis | reverse complement strand
CTTGAAGAGCATGCGGTCATCAACGTTGACCTCTTCGTTTCGGTAGAGGATCTGGAAGATCCGGCTGAACACCGTAGTGTCCTCATGGACCCCATCATGGACCGCCGCAGAGCTGAAACTACAGTCACCTAGGGGGATGGGAGAGAGCATCATCAGCAGCAGTATCATCATCATCGTCGTCATCACCACCAGTACTGCCTCTGCCTATACGCAAACTGCTGCGTGCAGGGCCCGTGGCAGCTACGGGGTCCCGACCAAAATATAATAACTTGTCTGTCTGTCTATTTTTGCATACATTTTTTGGAAGTCAGTTAGGATCTCAACTTATTATTGACAGTTAGAATAGTAAAATACACAAGGTGCAATTTCGACATTTGGTTGTGCATCAGCAGTTTTTCTCTTGTTATGTCAGTTACTGACAGTCACTCAATTAGCCATGGCAGCTAACATTTTATAGATTGCTAGATAAGTTAGTCTAGCCAGCTATCTAAACCGTGTAGTAATCATGGCTGAATTACTGACCAGGCAAGCAAGGTACGTGCCTGGTCACATTGAGTTTGTTCGTCACTCTCACTCAGATATCATATGAACCTGGTATAAGTCATGGCAAAATGTGTAGAATTGCAGGAAATTAGCTTTAAAATGGCAACATGTTCTCTCCATCCCATGGCAAAATATGTAGAATTGCAGGAAATTAGCTTTTAAACTGCAAAAAATTGTATCCACCCAATGATTAAATGTGTATAATGGCAGAGAATTAGCTTGAAAACTGCCCAATTTTCTCTCAGCCTATGGCAAAATTAGTAGAATTGCATGAAATGTGTTGTTAAACTGCAAAATGCTCTCCCTGCCCCATGGCAAAAAGTGTAGAATTGCAGGAAATGAACTTAAATGTTTTGCCAGCGAGATGGTTATGCCCCCCAACCAGATCTTGCTTAGGGCTCCAAAAGGCTAGAGGTGGCCCTGATCATCATCATACCTGACAAACACATCACCATTCCCATCACTGTCATTTCGTGTCCTCCACATAATTGAGGCTCAGAAGCAGTGGATTATATACAATCTGACATTTCTCTGGGTATAAAAATAAATGGTTTTCCAGTAAATCTCTATATAGTCAGTGGTGTGTTCTGCTTGTTTCTGTAGAGTAGATGTGAGACAGCAGCTGGCTGCTGGAGGTGCAGCTGTGATAGACCTTTGTGAAGGAAGCACCCCACTGAGGTGCTCTCCTTTTATCTACCTCTGCAATATAGAGATAGATACGAACTCTATGCCTCTCTTTCTCTCCCTCTGTTTCTCCGTCTCTTCTCTCTGTTCTCCCCTTCTCTCCCTCTCTCAGCAGCCCTCTCCAGAAAGAACAGTCACTTCAACCAGCATGAGTGTCAGATTGTGTACTAAATTTAGTGAAAGGCAGTGTGGCTGTTGTGTGCTGGCAGCATGATGTGCTACAGCTAGTGGAAATACTCTCAGTTCATTCCAAACCAATCCTAGCCTATTACAGAGGAAGAGTCAGTTTGTCAACAAAGTTGTAATGAGGGTGAATGCTCAGTACTCCAGGCTCATCTAAAAACATGGCATCTCTAGTTCTGCTCTACAGGGAGGGGACAGACGGAGACAGTGAGCAGAACTGGCAAGGCACTAAAGAGGCTTCACTCTGATTTAAAGGGATGCAATTAGTTATGAGCAATACGAGTACAGATATACAGTATGTTTGCAACCAAATAATGAATATTCTATAGCATTACAAAGGAGATACTTCAGCCACTGTGCCACTGCGCACATACAATCATTCTCTTTCTCTCTCTTTCTCTTTCTCTTTCTCTCTCTCTCTCCTTCTCTCAATTCAATTTCAATTCCATTTAAGTGCTTTACTGGCAAGGGAAACAGATGTTAACATTGCCAAAGCAAGTGAAGTAGATAATAAACAAAAGTGGAATAAACAATAAAAATGAATGGTAAGCATTACACTCACAAAAGTTCCAAAAGATTAAAGGCATTTCAAATGTCATATTACGTGCAAATAGTTAAGGTACAAAAGGGAAAATAAATAAACACAAATATGGGTTGTATTTACAATGGTGTTTGTTCTTCACTGGTTGCACTTTTCTTGTACTCTCTGTTTAGGGCCAAATAGCATTCTAGTTTGCTCAGTTTTTTTGTTAATTCTTTCCAATGTGTCAAGTAATTATCTTTTTGTTTTCTCATGATTTAGTTGGGTCTAATTGTGCTGCTGTCCTGGGGCTCTGTGGGGTGTGTTTGTGAACAGAGCCCCTGGACCAGCTTGCTTAGGGGACTCTTCTCCAGGTTCATCTCTCTGTAGGTGATGGCTTTGTTATGGAAGGTTTGGGAATTGCTTCCTTTTACGTGGTTGTAAAATTTAACAGCTCTTTTCTGGATTTTGATAATTAGCGGGTATCAGCCTAATTCTGCTCTGCATCCATTATTCGGTGTTTTACAATCTACCCTGAGGATATATTTGCAGAATTCTGCATGCAGAGTCTCAATTTGGTGTTTGTCCCACTTTGTGAATTCTTGGTTGGTGAGCGGACCCCAGACCTCACTATCATGAAGGGCAATGGGTTCTATAACTGATTCAAGTATTTTTAGCCAGATCCTAATTGGTATGTGGAAATTTATGTTCCTTTTGGTGGCATAGAAGGCCCTTCTTGCCTTGTCTCTCAGATCGTTCGCAGCTTTGCGGAAGTTACCTGTGGCGCTGATGTTTAGGCCGAGGTATGTATAGTTTTTTGTGTGCTCTAGTGCAACGGTGTCTAGATGGAATTTGAATTTGAGGTCCTGGCAACTAGACCTTTTCTGGAACCATTATTTTTGTCTTACTGAGATTTTCTGTCAGGGCCCAGGTCTGACAGAATCTGTGCAGAAGATCTAGGTGCTGCTATAGGCCCTCCTTGGTTGGGGACAGAGACATCAGCAAACAGTAGACATTTGACTTTAGATTCTTGTAGGGTGAGTCCTGGTGCTGCAGACTGTTCTAGTGCCCTTGCCAATTCGTTGATGTAACGGTCATCGTTGCATGAAGAAGTGGACCAAAGCGCAGCGTGGTAAGTGTTCATGATTTATCCTCAAAAAACACTTGAACAAAATAACAAAGAGCAAAACGACAACGAACAGTTCTGTCAGGTGCAGAAACACAAAACAGAAAATAACTACCCACAAAACACAGTTTGGAAAATGCTACCTAAGTATGGTTCCCAATCAGAGACAACGATAGACAGCTGTCCCTGATTGAGAACCACACCTGGCCAAAACAAAGAAATACAAAACATAGAAAAATTAACATAGAATGCCCACCCCAAATCACACCCTGACCAAACCAAAATAGAGACATAAAAAGCTCTCTAAGGCCAGGGCGTGACAGTTGATATATATGTTAAAGAGGGTGGGGCTTAAACTGCATCCCTGTCTCACCCCACGCCCCTGTGGAAAGAAACGTGTGTGTTTTTTGCCAATTGTAACCGCACACTTGTTGTTTGTGTACACTGATTTAATAATGTTGTATGTTGTCCTGCTCTCTCTCTCTCTCTCTCTCTCTCTCTCTCTCTCTCTCTCTCTCTCTCTCTCTCTCTCTCTCTCTCTCTCTCTCTCTCTCTCTCTCTCTCTCTCTCTCTCTCTCTCTCTCTCTCTCTCTCTCTCTCTCTCTCTCTCTCTCTCTCTCTCTCTCTCTCTCTCTCTCTCTCTCTCTCTCTCTCTCTCTCTCTCTCTCTCTCTCTCTCTCTCTCTCTCTCTCTCTCTCTCTCTCTCTCTCTCTCTCTCTCTCTCTCTCTCTCTCTCTCTCTCCTCTCTCTCTCTCTCTCTCTCTCTCTCTCTCTCTCTCTCTCTGTGTAACGGCCATCGTATGAAGAAGGAGTGGACCAAAGCACAGCGTGGCAAGTGTTCATGATTTATTAATAAAACTGAACACTAAATAACAAAACAACAAAGAGAACGAACGAAACCGAAACAGCTCTGTCAGGTGCAGAAACACAACACAGAAAACAACTACCCACAAAGCATCGGTGGGGAAAAGCTACCTAAGTATGGTTCTCAATCAGAGACAACGACAGACAGCTGCCTCTGATTGAGAACCACACCCGGCCAAACACAAAGAAATGCAAAACATAGAAAATGAACATAGAATGCCCACCCAAATCAGACCCTGACCAAACCAAAATAGAGACATAAAAAGCTCTCTCTCTGATATTCTCTTACTGTTTGTGTGACATAATACCATTAGAGTTAAGCTACAGTAAGGAGGCAGCAGAACAGTAAACACTAAACTAATTCATATAACACCATCCTGATTTAACAAACCACAATGTTTTTCTATATGAAGTACAGTCATTAAATGGCTGGGATTCAGAAGCGAGACAATCCTTCATACCTTGTCTGAAGGGCACCAGACAATTGAAATGTCAAGCACACAACACTTTAATCTCCCACAGTACGGTGGGTGGATTATTTCCCACGTCTCTGTGGTTGATAAATGTCTTTCTCCTGGCTGGCCAGAGCGGAGCTTATCATTGGCTGGTGAATTTATGGTTGGTAGCCATGTCTGTTCTGTCTGTCTTTAAGGCATATAGCTGTAATACGTGACCGTGTAGAGGAGGTGTGCAGGAGACGGGAGGGAGATGGGAAAGAGGGCTCTGGCTAAGCCCTCCAATTAGAATATGGAAATATAATGTTACTGTATGGTGCATTGCTGCAATGTAGCTAGCGACGCTCACTGTGTACAGATATTATGGCACTGCTGCACTTTGTGTGTGCAGGCAATCCTGATACTGTGGTTTAGGATATAAGAATATTCTGCACTACAGCAACTGATTTGTAGATGTTATCGTATGGCAGTGCAGAGATAATCCGTACAAACTGTTAATGCTGAATGTGCACATACACTATATATACAAAAGTATGTGGACACCTTTTCAAATTAGTGGATTTGGCTATTTCAGCCACAACCATTGCTGACAGGTGTATAGAATTGAGCACACCGCCATGCAATCTCCATAGACAAACATTGGCAGTAGAATGACCTTACAGAAGAGCTCAGTGACTTTCAACATGGCACCGTCATAGAATGCCACCTTTCCAACAAGTCAGTTCGTCAAATTTCTGCCCTGCTAGAGCTTCCCCGGTCAACTGTAAGTGATGATATTGTGAAGTGGAAACGTCTAGGAGCAACAACGGCTCAGCCGTGAAGTGGTAGGCCACACAAGCTCACAGAATGAGACCGCCAAGTGCTTAAGCGCATAGCATGTAAAAATCTTCTGTCCTCGGTTGCAACACTCACAGCCGAGTTCCAATCTTTCTCTGGAAGCAACGTCAGCACGAGAACTGTTCGTCGGGAGCTTCATGAAATGGGTTTCAATGGGCGAGCAGCCACACACAAGCCTAAGATCACCATGCGCAATGCCAAGCGTCAGCTGGAGTTATTTTTTTCCCCACCTTAACCAGGTAGGCTAGTTGAGAACAAGTTCTCATTTGCAACTGGCCAAGATAAAGCAAAGCAGTGAGACACAGACAACAACACAGAGTTACACATGGAGTAAACAATAAACAAGCCAATAATACAATAAACAAGTCAATGACACAGTAGAAAAAATAAAGTATATATACAGTGTGTGCAAAAGGCATGAGGAGGTAGGCAATAAATAGGCCACAGGAGCGAATAATTACAATTTAGCAGATTAACACTGGAGTGATAAATGAGCAGATGATGATGTGCGAGTAGAGATACTGGTGTGCAAAAGAGCAGAAAAACAAATCAAATAAAAACATTATGGAGTCGAGGATCGGTAGGATAGTCAGTTTTACGAGGGTAAGTTTGGCGGCGTGAGTGAAGGAGGCTTTGTTGCGAAATAGAAAGCCGATTCTAGATTTGATTGTTTAATATGAGTCTGGAAGGAGAGTTTACAGTCTAGCCAGACACCTAGGTATTTTTAGTTGTCCACATATTCTAGGTCGGAACCGTCCAGGGTGGTGATGCTAGTCGGGCGGGCGGGTGCGGGCAGCGAACGGTTGAAAAGCATGCATTTGGTTTCACTAGCGTTTAAGAGCAGTTGGGGGCCACAGAAGGAGTGTTGTATGGCATTGAAGCTCGTTTGGAGGTTAGTTAGCACAGTGTCCAAGGAAGGGCCAGAAGTATACAGAATGGTGTCGTCTGTGTAGAGGTGGATCAGGGAATCGCCTGCAGCAAGAGCGACATCATTGATATATACAGAGAAAAGAGTCGGCCCGAGAATTGAACCCTGTGGTACCTCCATAGAGACTGCCAGAGTGGTGTAAAGCTTGCTGTCATTGGACTCTGGAGGAGTGAAAATGCATGAATCACTCTTCACCATCTGGCAGTCCGACGGAAGAATCTGGGTTTGGCGGATGCCAGGAGAACACTATGCATAGTGCCAACTGTAAAGTTTGGTGGAGGAGGACTAATGGTCTGGGGTTGTTTTTCATGGTTCGGGCTAGGCCCCAGTGAAGAGAATTCTTAACACTACAGCATACAATTATATTCTAGACTATTCTGTGCTTCCAACTTTGTGGCAACAGTTTGGGGAAGGCCCTTTCCTGTTTCAGCATGGCAACGCTCCGGGTGTACAAAGCGAGGTCCATACAGAAATGGCTTGTCAAGACCGGTGTGGAAGAACTTGACTGCCCTGCACAGAGCCCTGACCTCAACCCTATCAAACACCTTTTGGATGAATTGCAACGTTGACTGCGAGCTAGGCCAAATCACCCAACATCAGTGCGCGACCTCACTAATGCTCTTGTGGCTGAATGGAAGCAAATCCCAGCAGCAATGTTCCAACATCTATTGGGAAGCCCTCCCAGAGGAGTGGAGGCTGCAGCAAAGGGGGGACCAACTCCATTTCCAACTTAATGCCCATGATTTTGGAATTAAATGTTAGACGAGCAGGTGTCCATATACTTTTGGTCATGTAGTATATTATGGACAATAAACAAAACATTATCAACATCAGACTGTACATATTATGGACAATAAACAAAACATTATCAACATCAGACTGTACATATTATGGACAATAAACAAAACATTATCAACATCAGACTGTACATATTATGGACAATAAACAAAACATTATCAACATCAGACTGTACATATTATGGACAATAAACAAAACATTATCAACATCAGACTGTACATATTATGGACAATAAACAAAACATTATCAACATCAGACTGTACATATTTTGGACAATAAACAAAACATTATCAACATCAGACTGTACATATTATGGACAATAAACAAAACATTATCAACATCAGACTGTACATATTATGGACAATAAACAAAACATTATCAACATCAGACTGTACATATTATGGACAATAAACAAAACATTATCAACATCAGACTGTACATATTATGGACAATAAACAAAACATTATCAACATCAGACTGTACATATTATGGACAATAAACAAAACATTATCAACATCAGACTGTACATATTATGGACAATAAACAAAACATTATCAACATCAGACTGTACATATTATGGACAATAAACAAAACATTATCAACATCAGACTGTACATATTATGGACAATAAATGCTGCAATTTCGCTCAAGTCGATGCCCTCCACTTTATGCAGTTCTCCTCTGTAATCAAAGACTGGATACAATGCATACTGTAGTTCAATATACATTTAAAATCTCATTATATACTGCACTCTACTTCACAAACTGATAGAGTAAAATACTATGCTGTTTTATACTGCACAGCACCATGAGAAGCTCCACCATACAACAGGTCACATTGGTCTGATCAATGACTCCCTGACTTCCCTACATAGGTCAGTGTGACATTATTCATGTCTCAGTAGGAGGAACAGGTGGCTGGTGGGTCTGATTAAATGCCTGAGTGCCACATCTCAATGTCAGGGTCAGACCAGCACAACAAGGGGGTTTTGTAGCCGCAACCATGCGTTCCCTTGTCAAAGACGGAACACCCCATAGTACTGCAGCCATGCCCACACTCACGCACATGCACACACACACACTGTTCCCTGCGTCCTTTTCCAATCATAATGAACTATAAATAGATTTTTTTATTACAGCAAATCCGATAATATGTCTGGAATATGTCTTCCTGCTTATCCAGAGGACCAGCTCTGTCTGCTAATGCTGATGGGACTACAGTACAGGACAACGACAGTGTGTCAGCCCGGTCTACACAATTGTAGTTGTGATGCAACACAAAGGGAGAAATTACATCATGCACATAAGCTAGACTGATTTTCACATTTCCTCACAAAGAGAAAACACTCTCCCCCAATAACAACAAGGCGTATTACTATTACCGTTGGCGTGTCCAAGGCCAGCTTCCTCTGTTCTCTCAACACACATGTATTTTGTTTTAACTCTACCATATAACTCTGTCATGTTATAACAACATTCTTGTGAATACTTTCACACCCCTAAACGGATTGTTTGAGACGACGTAAAACAGGCAGGAGCCACTTGGTTGCCATGGGAACTTTTTCACTTCTCTTTCTGTGGGACTACTTTCTCTGTTACAGAACATGCAGTCTATTTATAGCCAGCTGAGGCACTTGCAATGTTTAAATCATTAGTCAACACAATGATGTTCAATAAACCTTTTAGTTTCACATTTCTAAGACAAAGATGAGCAGTTTTCATGGCTGTCTTAGATTCCTGCCCAGCATGCAACACTGAAGCACCCCATAGAGCTAATGGTGGTCTGACACGATGGCAGAACACCTCAGAAACATGAATAATATGGGCCGTACACACAGTTAGCATGTTGTACAGACTGAATTCCACCAAAACGTTTCAGATTCTAGAGAGTGACCGTAAAATAAAACTCAACATACAGTATCTATCAACACAGAATACCTGGCCTGAGCCCTCTGATAACAGTCAAGAACAAGGCTCCAGCACAGCACACTACCAACACACTACCGTTCCCATTCACTAGAGTTTCAGTGGCCACACGCTATAAAAAGGAGACATTGTGAAAGATTTCTGTTTTCAGAAACATCAAAGGAAACTGTCCAAAGAATGTGGATCACAGAAGATGATCGTAATCATGAGGTAGAATGGTAACCAGAACATTCTCCCTTTCAGACAACCCATGATCCTCTCACACTCAACCCACCAGAGTCCCTGGCCTAACAGGCTGCATAGATACAGACAGTGTCCCAACCACTGGCAAGTTATGCATGAACTCAAACTACCAGTATAGAAGTCTCAGTTAGCTACAACCTGGTGTGGGTCTTGCCCACCTATTGCTGGAATCAGTGAGATTCATGCTGTGTGGGAATTAGTATCTGTAAAACTACAGAAACAGTTCTATGCAAACTATGCATTAAAAACACCCAGCGTTATCAATATATAACACAATGTGAGAAGACATAATTCATTACCTGCATTCCCTGGTGTTGTTGCTATCAACCTGTGTGGTACACGAGGAGAGACCTTCAGCCCTGCTCGGACCTGGTAGAATCTGGAGGGAGAAAACAATACAATACCTTCAGTTACTACACAGATGTAGGATCTTCATTTGAGCCAGTTTGCTATAGCAGGAAAATAATCCTGCAGCAACAGAAACTGTGAATTATTATGTAGATTATAATTAATGGACATTTTTTGTAGGGAGTTGATACATTTTACATTAGGGCAAATCAAGTCTGACATCTTAAAGTGGAAATTACAAACGTTAGCAGTCTTTATAAAATGTCTGCAACAACAGGGCGATCAAATTAACATAAATATCTGTACATAGCTACTACACACATACCGGCACTACTGTACACATCACTACACATTCCACACACATACTAATGCATATGAAACAAATGTTCAGAATGGAATGGAAAGAAATAGCTGGAAAGGCTAGAACTGTTCTGTTAAACACAACTGGTATGGAATTGTACAAATGTACCTTAATTATTAATAAGGACAGGATCAAATAGCAATAAATAATACATTACTCAAAATAATGCACATCCATTCAGTGAGTCTGCTGGTGTCTGTGCTTGAAGGTTAACAGTAGTAGAGCTCTGTACAATAGCTGATAAAACAGATATTACATACCTAATAATATCATTTGTAATTGTCTCTTGCATACTTGGTACTTATCGTAAGAGTAGGGGTGTTAACCCTGGTGTCCTGGCTAAATTCCCAATCTGGCCACCTAATCACCTCCCAGCTTCCAATTGACTCATTCCACCCTTCTCCCCTGTAACTATTCCCCAGGTCGTTGCTGTAAATGAGAATGTGTTCTCACTCAACTTACCTGGTAAAATAAGATTTAAATATAACAACAATTCAATTTAGTATTATCATCCTGCCAATGCTGACATACAGCATTCCCCCATTAAAAAGATATGGGCACCAAAAGTGCAGTGAAACACGCATCTTCAAAGGTCACTTTGAATATCGGAGTGGGAATGGACGTGGGTCTGTATAAAAGCATTGCGCCCCCTGAGATCCGTCGGCAATGGAAGACACCAGAGCCTAGCTGTGAGCACAGACATGGTACCAGCAGCGTTTTAGTGAGTGACCACCTCTGGAAGATGGAGGCGTGACAGTGAAGAGCACGGATAAGGTTTTTAAGGTTGATAAATAAATAAGGGTAGAGTCATCGCTCGGAAAAAGCTTAAAGCAGGTGAGAGCGCAACTGCACACAACGCATTGTAGGGCCTGTTACGGTTCAGAGTGTACTGTAGAGAAAACATTACAGAGAGAAGCGGGGGATGTGGATACGATATTCAATATACCTGTAGTCTTGATATCATGCACTGCATCATTATGACATTTGAACACATTTCCAATAAAAACAACAGTGGAGACATTCAGTCATTGTGGCGTTGTGCCTGCTGCTAGTTAGAACGCCATCAACGGATAAACACAGGACTTCGAATGGAGACATGCTCCTAGAAACTACAGCCAGGATTATTAATCAAACCAGATTAGAACATCAAGAGCAACGTTAGAAGCGACTAATTCACCCTCCATTAAACTCAACTAGAAGGCCTGCGCTGCTCTTATCACCATCTCCTGGTTTAAACATCAAACAAAGACTTCTGCTTAATGTAATAACTCCTCTATAGGGTTTGTATGAAGCCTACAAGTGAATGGCTTTTTCAGGGCTGTATATAAGATGTTTAACCTAATTGTCTTTCTAATGTACATTTCTCCTAAACTCACAATAGCAAAGCACAGTGTTATCTTTACATCAGCAGTCACTTGGACTCTCTAACTCTCTGTCTTGCTGTTCTGTGCTCCCATCAGAACTACTCCCTCCTTGCTGTTCTGTGCTCCCATCAGACACTTGGACTCTCTAACTCTCTGTCTTGCTGTTCTGTGCTCCCATCAGACACTTGGACTCTCTAACTCTCTGTCTTGCTGTTCTGTGCTCCCATCAGACACTTGGACTCTCTAACTCTCTGTCTTGCTGTTCTGTGCTCCCATCAGACACTTGGACTCTCTAACTCTCTGTCTTGCTGTTCTGTGCTCCCATCAGTCACTTGGACTCTCTAACTCTCTGTCTTGCTGTTCTGTGCTACCATCAGACACTTGGACTCTCTAACTCTCTGTCTTGCTGTTCTGTGCTCCCATCAGTCACTTGGACTCTCTAACTCTCTGTCTTGCTGTTCTGTGCTCCCATCAGAACTACTCCCTCCTTGCTGTTCGGAGCAGAAACATGGCAGACATGGCAATCCATAAAAACTCTAATATTAGTGCACTCAGGTTTAGCTAAGGATTATATCATGAAAAAGCTTCATCCCCCCTCTGTCCTGTTTGGACCCAGGAAAATCTAATCTGGGTAAAGATGACCTTCCCGTCAGCCAGAGTCACAACCCAGAGGCTAGCCAGATGGCAGATCATAATCTCTCAGTAGATACACTGTATCTGTAGGGCATAAAGATGACCCTATTCTTCATTGTGTCTGTGTCCCAGATAGCCCCCTATTCCCTATGTAGAGCACTCATATCTGTCCTCAGACATATCCTACCGTGCAGCATAAAGATGACCATTTTTTAAATCATAACTTCCATTTTAGCGTTATCATTAAGACTGCGGCGGCAGTGGGTATGAATATGAACTATGAAGCAGCCAGAGATACAGACGGAGACTGTCAGATTGTAGTTTGAACCCAAGTCTCCTACATGCCACAGGAATGTGTTAGCCCTCAGAGCTAAAGCCTAACTAATAGCCCAGGGAGCTGACCCAAGTCTTCAGGTCACAAGGCAAGGTTACTCATCACAGGACATGATTCACCGGTCCACCTCCGTTACACTCACCCTCTCTGGAAGAGATCCACATTGTGAAACTTGTGCAGCTCTACAGAAAACTCCAACGTTCCCTGTACTTCAGACATGATATGTTCCAGGTCATCCCCTGCAGAGAGAAAATATAGTATATCATTATAAGGTGCAGTTATTTACAGTTATACGGTGCAATTATGTGCAGTTATTTATAGTTATAAGGTGCAGTTATTTACAGTTATATAATGCAGTTATTTACAGTTATATAATGCAGTTATTTACAGTTATATAATGCAGTTATTTACAGTTATAAGGTGCAGTTATTTACAGCTATAAGGTGCAGTTATTTACAGTTATTAAGGTGCAGTTATTTACAGTTATAAAGTACAGTTATAAAGTGCAGTTATTTACAGTTATTAATGTGCAGTCATTTACAGTTATATAATGCAGTTATTTACAGTTACTTACAGTATTTCAAGATCTGAGAAAGACCCAAGGGGTCAAAATGTTGTCACAAAAGACACACGGTATTGCAGTGGAAAATGCTCTATTGCACTAGCCCCATTGTTTTATGATTGCAGTGACAAAGCCAGGAGTACCTTCATGATTCATCATTGAATTCATGGTCAAGTAAGCATCATTTCACAAACAAAGGCATTCACAAGGAATCAAAATCGAATCAAACCATGACATTTATCACCTAATCATTGAACACAGTCATTTGTCTTCTTCCCTGTAGAGCCTCTGTGACTCAGTTGACCTCAGGCCTCACAGTGAGAAGCACACTGGCATTTGGGGAGGAAACCCCAGACTGGATATAGAAGCTCCTATGTATATATATATACACACACACACACGCACACACACACACATCCTCCTCCACCATGGTTTCTAATTAGACAAACAATGAGTCATTCAGGAAGTGTTTGCCTTGATCCGTCCATCTCCCAGGAAGCTATTCACAGAGTCAACAGGCACCTTGACTGCATACAACCTCAGCATGGAACATTGAGATGAATGGAGAGACACCCGGGATGGAGTTTTAGAAAAAGGTTATACATTGATGGGGCGGCTCCTGCTCTACAGTACATGTGAAAGTGTTGACTCACAATCTAACCGTCTTCCCATTCACTCCTTAATGTGTTTTCTAATCATTATGATACCATGTTGTAGACTGTGTTCTTTGACACATTCCCAATTACATTGTCGTCATTTGGCGGACGCTCTTCTCCAGAGCGACTTACAGTCAGCGCATTCAGCTTAGGTTGATAAAACAACCACATATCGCAGTCGTTAAGACAGAAATCTAGCCTTCCTCTCAATAACGATGATAGTTAGCAATAGCATGGGTAAGTTTGTTACTGCCATGCTTTACTACAGTATGGTAGTAGCCGTCGTGTTTATTGTCTCGATTTAAAGCCCAGATGCTGACGTGATCAACCTCTACTGTACTAGCGAGTCACAGTTATTAAACAGTTGATCTATTCAGCTTGTTTGATCCCCATGTAATAACTCTACCAAATATAAGATCAAAAGATATGCCATTTAGTGGACGGACGGTTTTATCCAAAGGGACTTACAGTCAGGCGTGCATACATTTAACATAAGGGGAATCAAACCCACAACCCTGCTGTTGCAAGCGCCATGCTCTCTCTACCAACTGAGCCACACAGTTGGACCGATGAGGCCGCATTAAACTACAGCATAGCCACCACACCTGTAGGACATCATCGATCAGTAAACTAAGCTACAAAATGAAAATAAAGCATACTGCATCGCATTTTTCTATGTGATCTGCATTAAAATCAACTTCCAAAAACCCATGCAAAAACCTGTTTTCCCCCGTTAAGGGGTCGAACGATCATGTTTTTATCCGTGATCCCTTTGTTTTGATGTGTCTTTCAAGCTAGAAACGTGTATAACAACTATACGTAATATGCCGTCCCCATTATGCCAAATCCTAGAGTTGTAAGACCAGTAAAACACCTTTAACGCCACAATCTTGACAATGTTTCTGCATAAAAATGACAGGGTGCAGATTAGTGTTATAAAGTAACAAAACAATTTGTCTGTATTTTCTCACTGAAAAAGGAACTTTGGCTTTCAAACTTTTTAGAATGTGATTCAGATTCAGAACCCCAGGCCTAGAAGATGCTGCTCTATTTAAAAGGCAGAGAGGCTGAGAAACACAATAACAAAGCCTCCTCCTGTACTGTGTGGTTCATTATCCCGCTGCTGATGAAAACCGCCTACAGGGAGGGAAGAGATATGTGACACAGCGTTGCTGCCTTCTGCATGACATTACTTTTTCTGTCACATTGACATGTAAGGGGACAGGCAGACACACACACACGTGCACATACACACTCCCCTGCCGAAACTGGCTACTGTAATAAAGATTATGATAGGGTGCTGAGGTTTGTGCTGTGCCAGTCCGTGGGTCATATTGACCCGTCCTGACACAGAGCCTTGACCCAGCAGCCTCAGACAGTTGTTGTGGGAGAGGATGCAGAGGATATTGTGCTGTTGTGTAAAGGGTGATGTATTGTACATCCGTCCTCTGGGTTCTGTGACAGTGTGTTGCTCTTTAGTTATCTACTGTACACTCTTAGAAAAATAGGTTCCGAAAGGGTTCTTTGGCTGTCCCCTAGGAGCACCCTTTTTGGTTCCAGGTAGAACCCTTTTGGGTTCCATATCACACCCTCTTTGGAAAGGGTTTTACATGGAACCCTAAAGGGTTCAACCTGGAATCAAAAAGCATTCCTCAAAGGATTATCCTATGAGGACAGCCGAAAAACCCTTTTAGGTTCTAGATAGCACTTGTTTTCTAAGAGTGTATAACACAATGGAAAATGTGTAATGTATTTGGTTAAGTCAAATTTTTCTCACGTTTCGCTTAAGCCCAGTTCTAGTCAGCTGTTGTCAGGTGTAGTCAAAAAATGTAGTCAAAAGCAGGCGCTCTGCAAAAAATGTAGTCAAAAGCAGGCGCTCTGCATTTCCCTCACATTTCCCTCAGTCTGGGATATACAGGCTACAGCTGGGACTGAACACTGTGTGCCTTACAGAAACACAGGCGGATGCATATCATTCAATCTCTCTCTCTCTCTCTCTCTCTCTCTCTCTCTCTCTCTCTCTCTCTCTCTCTCTCTCTCTCTCTCTCTCCTCTCTCTCTCACACACTCACACACACTCCCAGTGTAACCGCTAGATCATGTTCACTGCCAGCAGAAGTACTGTATATAGCGGAGGCTGAATTCTCTCCCCTGGTTATCAACCTCAGCAGAAATTGATCAATGACTGAATGACATTTTAGGACAATTCAATAGGTCACAGGCACCGTCTCTACACACCATAGAATTACATAGAACTTTGATAGGATCCCTGTGATCCACACACACAAACAGTTTCAAGGGTATTACATGTCTACAATAATTTCCTTATTTCTACTGAGCTCGTCTGTTAGCGCTGCTGATGATGATGATGATGCCGACGACGATACTAATGATGATGCCGATGATGATGATGATGATGATGACATTTACATTTTACATTTAAGTCATTTAGCAGACGCTCTTATCCAGAGCGACTTACAAATTGGAAAGTTCATACATATTCATCCTGGTCCCCCCGTGGGAAATTAACCCACAACCCTGGCGTTGCAAGCGCCATGCTCTACCAACTGAGCCACACGGGACCACGTGACGACGATACTAATGATGATGTCGATGCTGATGATGATGATGACGACGATACTAATGATGACGTTGATGATGATGTCGATGATGAAAAAAGGAACTTACCACCTCGTCTCTACCACTCTGTTGAGCCATCAGCTTCCATTTCAAAGTTTACTGCTGACACTATAGCAGTGTGGTAGTCACTATAGCAATAGAAGAGATGTGTGGGCCTGCTTGCACAGAGTGTGCATTGAACCATAGAATTGAACAGGTGCTGCTAGATTCTGTCATTGTCACATTGTCCCTGACCTGCACTTCTCCAGCTGGGTCAATTGCTGTGGCCTTGTCTCACCTGATCTCTCCTTTCAATCAAAATGTTGTCTTTATAGTCAGTTAAATGAAGCTTTTCTTTTTTTTTTATATATATATATTTTTTTTATTATTATTATTATTAATTTTTTTTTTGGGGGGGGGGTGTTAAATGAAGCTTACTGTATGTACGAGATAAGCCAGATAGATTGTTGCTCTGTGTACAACTCAGACCCTCTGTGATTCAAAGTTACCTTCACACACACTGTAACTCAAGTGTTAAAACAGATGAAGTCTAGACAGAATATTAGGACCTGCAGATTGTTGTCCAGTATGATCTTCATCATTTACCATGCTAGTAGCTGATGGGGATGCTCTGAAGTCCAATTACAATAGGCCCTCTAATGTGCTGCTGCTTGTGGCCATATCCTACGATTCTGATGAGCTAGCTGATAAAAATCATTAAACTAATCATGACAAAGTGCCACCTGCTTGGGTTACAGACACTATTTCAGATGACTAAGTAATGCTGAGTGCTATTACACTACTGAGGCTGGGGCTCTATGAGGCTATTACAGGTTACACTACTGAGGCTGGGGCTCTATGAGGCTATTACAGGTTACACTACTGAGGCTGGGGCTCTATGAGTCTATTACAGGTTACACTACTGAGACTGGGGCTCTATGAGGCTATTACAGGTTACACTACTGAGGCTGGGGCTCTATGAGGCTATTACAGGTTACACTACTGAGACTGGGGCTCTATGAGGCTATTACAGGTTACACTACTGAGACTGGGGCTCTATGAGGCTATTACAGGTTACACTACTGAGACTGGGGCTCTATGAGTCTATTACAGGTTACACTACTGAGACTGGGGCTCTATGAGGCTATTACAGGTTACACTACTGAGACTGGGGCTCTATGAGGCCATTACAGGTTACACTACTGAGACTGGGGCTCTATGAGGCTATTACAGATTACACTACTGAGACTGGGGCTCTATGAGGCTATTACAGGTTACACTACTGAGGCTGGGGCTCTATGAGGCTATTACAGGTTACACTACTGAGACTGGGGCTCTATGAGTCTATTACAGGTTAAACTACTGAGGCTGGGGCTCTATGAGGCTATTACAGGTTACACTACTGAGGCTGGGGCTCTATGAGGCTATTACAGGTTACACTACTGAGACTGGGGCTCTATGAGTCTATTACAGGTTACACTACTGAGACTGGGGCTCTATGAGTCTATTACAGGTTAAACTACTGAGGCTGGGGCTCTATGAGGCTATTACAGGTTACACTACTGAGGCTGGGGCTCTATGAGGCTATTACAGGTTACACTACTGAGACTGGGGCTCTATGAGTCTATTACAGGTTACACTACTGAGGCTGGGGCTCTATGAGGCTATTACAGGTTACACTACTGAGGCTGGGGCTCTATGGGGGGACTTGAGTTGGTCACCACTAATCTCTCAACCACAACAAGCAAAACAAGCCCCTGGCTCTTCTCTCACTGAACTGGCTTGGATGTTAAGCTGGCAAATAGACATTTAAGTAACTGAAATAAAGACAAAACCCAGTACAGTCTTAATATTTTTTTTACATAAGGTTGGTGTAAAAATAGGTTGGTAGACCTGAAATGGTCTAGAAAGAACATCCGCAGTCAAAACATTGATTCAAATGTTCTTCCTCGCCACAATGCTGAGACTACAGAGTCTGCAGGTAGGCTACCTTCTCTGCTTTTACTTCTGACATCACAGTATAACACATACACTACATGACCAAAAGTATGTAGACATCTTTTTGTAGAACATCTCATTCCAAAATCATGGGCATTAGAATGGAGTTGGTACCCCCTTTGCTGCTATAACAGCCTCCACTCTCCTTGGAAGGCTTTCCACTAGATGTTGGAACATTGCTACGGGGACTTGCTTCCATTCAGCCACAAGAGCATTAGTGAAGTCGGGCACTGATGTTTGGCAATTAGGCCTGGCTCGCAGCCGGTGTTCCAATTCATCCCAAAGGTGTTTAATTGGGTTGAGGTCAGGGCTCTGTGCAGGCCAGTCAAGTTCTTCCACACTGATCTCAACAAACCATTTCTGTATGAAATCGTCTAGAATATAATTGTATGCTGTAGTGTTAAGATTTTTCTTGACTGGAACTAAGGGGCCTAGCGGGAACAATGAAAAACAACCCCAGTGTAACAGTCCTGACCTGTTTTATGTTGTTTTTATGTGTTTATGGTCAGGGCGTTAGTTTTGGGTGGGCAGTCTATGTTATCTGTTTCTATGTTGGTTTTGTTTGCCTGGTATGGCTCTTGATTAGAGGCAGGTGGTTTGCGTTTGCCTCTAATTAAGAGTCATATTTAGGTAGGGCATTCTCACTGTTTGTTTGTGGGTGATTGTCTCCTGTGATGTCTTCGTTGTGTTCGATGTTATTCACTATCGGGACTGTTTGGCTGTTCGTACGTTTCGATGTAACGTTCCTGTTCGTGATTTTACGTTTGTCGATGTAAGTTTATGTTCAGGTTCCGTTCGTTACGTTTTGTTATTTTGTAAGTTTTGAAAGTGTTTTGTTTTGTTTAGTGGCCGTCGTATTTTTAATAAAGATGGCTTATTTCCCTGACTCCGCATTTTGGTCTGAAGATCCTTCTCTCCTCACCTCATCCGAGGATGAGGAAAGCGACAGCCTTAACAGAATCACCCACCTACAAACAGAGACCAAGCGGTATGGGAATGCTCGACGGAGCAACAGGAACTTCTGGACTTGGGAGGAGATCTTGGACGGTAGAGGACCTTGGGCTCAACCAGGGGAATATCGCCGTCCAAAGGAGGAATTGGAAGCAGCGAAGGCTGAGCGGCGCTGGTATGAGGAGGCAGCGCGACGACGCGGTTGGGAGCCCGTGAGTAAGACCAAAAAATTTCTTGGGGGGGGGCACACGAGGGGTGTGGCAAAGCCGGGTAAGATACCCGAGCAAACTCCCCGTGCTTACCGTGGAGGTAGAAGGCGTCGTACTGGTAAGACACCGTGTTATGCGGTAAAGCGCACGGTGTCCCCAGTACGCGTGCTTAGCCCAGTGCGGGCTATTCCACCTTGCCGCACTGGGAGGGCTAGGTTGGGCATCGAGCCGGGTGCCATGAAGCCGGCCCAACGTAGCTGGTCTCCAGTACGTCTCCTCGGGCCGGTGTACATGGCACCAGCCTTACAGGTGGTGTCCCCGGTTCGCCTGCATAGCCCAGTGCGGGCTATTCCACCTCGCCGCACTGGCAGGGCTACGGGGTCCATTCAACCTGGTAGGGTTGGGGAGGCTCGGTGCTCAAGAGCACGTGTCCTCCTTCACGGTCCGGTAGACCCGGTGCCACCTCCATGTACCAGTCCTCCGGTGGCAGCCCCCCGTACCAGGCTGTCTCTCCGGGTTCTCTCTCCTGCTGTTTCCTCCTCTCCAGCGCAGCCGGTGCCTAGACCACGCACCAGGCTGTCTCTCCTTCTCCTCCCTACAGAGCTATCTGTCTCCCCAGCGCCATCTGAGCCATCCGTCTCCCCAGCGCCATCTGAGCCATCCGTCTCCCCAGCGCCATCTGAGCCATCCGTCTCCCCAGCGCCATCTGAGCCATCCGTCTCCCCAGCGCCATCTGAGCCATCCGTCTCTCCAGCGCCATCTGAGCCATCCGTCTCCCCAGCGCCGTCTGAGCCATCCGTCTGCCATGAGCCTGCAAAGCCGCCCGTCTGCCATGAGCCTGCAAAGCCGCCCGTCTGCCATGAGCCTACAGAGCCATCCGCCAGACAGGAGCCGCTAGAGCCGTCAGCCAGACAGGAGCCGCTAGAGCCGTCAGCCTGCCATGAGCGTCGAGAGCCGTCAGCCTGCCATGAGCGTAGAGAGCCGTCAGTCTGCCATGAGTGTCGAGAGCCGTCAGCCTGCATGGACCTGCCAGAGCCGTCCAGCCAAGACCTGCCAGAGCCGTCCAAACAGGACCTGCCAGAGTCCTTCAGCCGGGATCTGCCCCTTGTCCCGGTGTTGCCCCTTGTCCCGGTGCTGCCCCTTGTCCCGGTGTTGCCCCTTGTCCCGGTGTTGCCCCTTGTCCCGGTGCTGCCCCTTGTCCCGGTGCTGCCCCTTGTCCCGGTGCTGCCCCTTGTCCCGGTGCTGCCCCTTGTCCCGGTGCTGCCCCTTGTCCCGGTGCTGCCCCTTGTCCCGGTGCTGTCCCTTATTCCGGTGCTGGTCCTTATCCTGGTGCTGCCCCTTGTCCCGGTGCTGCCCCTTGTCCCGGTGCTGCCCCTTGTCCCGGTGCTGCCCCTTGTCCCGGTGCTGCCCCTTGTCCCGGTGCTGTCCCTTATTCCGGTGCTGGTCCTTATCCTGGTGCTGCCCCTTGTTCCGGTGCTACCCCTTGTCCCGGTGCTGCCCATTGTCCCGGTGCTGCCCCTTGTTCCGGTGCTGGCCGTTTATTTAGGGGAGGGTAGTGTTAGGGTGGTCATTAGAAGGGGTAGACAGAAGAGGGGAGTGACTATGGTGGTATGGGGACAGCGTCCTGAGCCGGAACCACCACCGTGGTCAACTGCCCACCCGGACCCTCCCCTGGACTTTGTGCTGGTGCGCCCGGCGTTCGCACCTTGAGGGGGGGGGTACTGTAACAGTCCTGACCTGTTTTATGTTGTTTTTATGTGTTTATGGTCAGGGCGTTAGTTTTGGGTGGGCAGTCTATGTTATCTGTTTCTATGTTGGTTTTGTTTGCCTGGTATGGCTCTTGATTAGAGGCAGGTGGTTTGCGTTTGCCTCTAATTAAGAGTCATATTTAGGTAGGGCATTCTCACTGTTTGTTTGTGGGTGATTGTCTCCTGTGATGTCTTCGTTGTGTTCGATGTTATTCACTATCGGGACTGTTTGGCTGTTCGTACGTTTCGATGTAACGTTCCTGTTCGTGAGTTTACGTTTGTCGATGTAAGTTTATGTTCAGGTTCCGTTCGTTACGTTTTGTTATTTTGTAAGTTTTGAAAGTGTTTTGTTTTGTTTAGTGGCCGTCGTATTTTTAATAAAGATGGCTTATTTCCCTGACTCCGCATTTTGGTCTGAAGATCCTTCTCTCCTCACCTCATCCGAGGATGAGGAAAGCGACAGCCTTAACACCCAGACCATTAGTCCTCCTCCACCAAACTTTACAGTTGGCACTATGCATTCAGGCACGTAGCGTTCTCCTGGCATATGCCAAACCCAGATTCGTCCGTCGGACTGCCATATGGTGAAGTGTGATTCGTCCCACCAGAGAACACGTTTCCACTGTTCAAGAGTTTAATGGCGGCGAGCTTTACACCACTCCAGCCCACACTTAGGCGTGTGTGCGGCTGCTTGGCCATGGAAACCCATTTCATGAAGCTCCCAACAGTTATTGTGCTGGCTTGCTTCCAGAGGCAGTTTGGAACTCAGTATTGAGTGTTGCAAACGAGGACAGACAAGTTTTATGCGCTACGCGCTTCAGCACTCGGCAGTCCCGTTCTGTGGGCTTGCGTGGCCTACCACTTCGCGGCTGAGCCACTGTTGCTCCTAGACGTTTCCACTTCACAACAACAGCACTTACAGCTGACCGGTGCAGCTCCAGCAGGGCAGAAATGTGACGAACTGACTTGTTGGAAAGGTGGTATCCTATGACGGTGCCACGTTGAAGGTCACTGAACTCTTCAGTAAGGCCATTCTACTGCAAGGTTTGTCTATGGAGATTGCATTGCTGTGTGTTCGATTTTATACACCTGTCAGCAACAGTTGTGGCTGAAATAGCCGAATCCACGAATTTTAAGGGGTGTTCACATACCTTTGTATATATAGCGTATCTCAGGATCAGAGGGGGACATTACTCAGAGTGTAGCAGCCTACTGTAGCTACTTGCCTATATTTGGAGTGAGTATTTGGATCGGCATAACTGAGACAACGGGCCAAGCGTAGGTGTAATCATAGCACAGTCACAGTGCCATGACAACCGGTTAAATGTTTACACACCATCGTCACATGACAGGAATTAACCCTCATCTCATTGGGCAGGCTACAACGAAAGACAAAGACACCATCCCTACGAATAAATACAACAAACTGGAATAAAAAAACATCATCCCGCAGAAAAAACACTCCAACACACTGGTATCCTTATATGCCACACAATAAATGAAATAGCTATTTTCTTGGTTTTAAGACCTAGTAGCCTAAATGTATTGCTGAGTTACAAGACTACCAGTAGCCTATACTGGAGTTGTACACTAATCTGTTTCTCCATGCACCGACTGGAACTAGGCTATATGAGATGCATGAACTACCCGCTTCTTAAAGGAAAACTATATTTTGGTACTTGTTTCAATAGTCCTTTGTTGACATAGTCCCAAAATGTTTTGCTTGTCAGCACTCAAGTTTTCAACATATGTATCTTTCAAATTACAGAAATGATCCCCGTATGATGCATTTTGCATCTTGGGACAACATCAACAATGGACTAATGAAACAATGGACTATTGAAACAATGGACTAATACAAGCCACCATCCTTATGAATAAAGCACCTCGTAAGGAAAGGAGCAGAAGGACACAGATGTGATACAGAGAGAGTCTGACTGACAGTGTAAAGGAGAGAGAGGATTATGTAAATCATGTGATAGTGAACTCTGTGCCAAGTTCTTCTAAGGACATTAGCTACTGTAGAAATACTTTGTTTAGATCAGAGTCACACATACATTTGAGGAAGGGTGGAGAGCGGGTGGGGGGTTGCAGTGACTTGTTCTGTGCTGATAACATGATCTAGTATTCATCCAAAGACTCTAATATAATTTATAATAGCAATTCACCTCATCAACTCATCCAACTAGCCAAGGAAAGGTTGCTAGATTGAATCCCTGAGCTGACAAGGTAAAAATCTGTCGTTCTGCCCCTGAACAAGGCAGTTAACCCACTGTTCCTAGATCGTCATTGTAAATAAGAATTTGTTCTTAACTGACTTGCCTAGTAAAATAAAGGTTAAAGAAAATGTTTAAAGAAAACAGTGGTTGGGGCTGTTCGTATAGTGGTTGGGGCTGTTGATATAGTGGTTGGGGCTGTTCGTATAGTGGTTGGGGCTGTTGATACAGTGGTTGGGGCTGTTGATACAGTGGTTGGGGCTGTTGGTACAGTGGTTGGGGCTGTTGGGGCTGTTGATACAGTGGTTGGGGCTGTTGGTACAGTGGTTGGGGCTGTTGATATAGTGGTTGGGGCTGTTCGTATAGTGGTTGGGGCTGTTCGTATAGTGGTTGGGGCTGTTGATACAGTGGTTGGGGCTGTTGATACAGTGGTTGGGGCTGTTGGGGCTGTTGATACAGTGGTTGGGGCTGTTCGTATAGTGGTTGGGGCTGTTCGTATAGTGGTTGGTGCTGTTGATACAGTGGTTGGGGCTGTTGATACAGTGGTTGGGGCTGTTAGTACAGTGGTTGGGGCTGTTGGTACAGTGGTTGGGGCTGTTGGTACAGTGGTTGGGGCTGTTGGTACAGTGGTTGGGGCTGTTGGTACAGTGGTTGGGGCTGTTGGTACAGTGGTTGGGGCTGTTGATACAGTGGTTGGGGCTGTTGATACAGTGGTTGGGGCTGTTGATACAGTGGTTGGGGCTGTTGGTACAGTGGTTGGGGCTGTTGATACAGTGGTTGGGGCTGTTAGTACAGTGGTTGGGGCTGTTGATACAGTGGTTGGGGCTGTTGGTACAGTGGTTGGGGCTGTTGATACAGTGGTTGGGGCTGTTGATACAGTGGTTGGGGCTGTTTATACAGTGGTTGGGGCTGTTAGTACAGTGGTTGGGGCTGTTGATACAGTGGTTGGGGCTGTTTATACAGTGGTTGGGGCTGTTCGTATAGTGGTTGGGGCTGTTGATACAGTGGATTGGGGCTGTTTATACAGTGGTTGGGGCTGTTCGTATAGTGGTTGGGGCTGTTGATACAGTGGTTGGGGCTGTTGATACAGTGGTTGGGGCTGTTTATACAGTGGTTGGGGCTGTTGATACAGTGGTTGGGGCTGTTGATACAGTGGTTGGGGCTGTTGATACAGTGGTTGGGGCTGTTCGTATAGTGGTTGGGGCTGTTGATACAGTGGATTGGGGCTGTTTATACAGTGGTTGGGGCTGTTGATACAGTGGTTGGGGCTGTTGATACAGTGGTTGGGGCTGTTGATACAGTGGTTGGGGCTGTTGGGGCTGTTGATACAGTGGTTGGGGCTGTTGGGGCTGTCGATACAGTGGATTGGGGCTGTTGGTACAGTGGTTGGGGCTGTTGATACAGTGGTTGGGGCTGTTGATACAGTGGTTGGGGCTGTTCGTATAGTGGTTGGGCCTGTTGATACAGTGGTTGGGGCTGTTGGGGCTGTTGATACAGTGGTTGGGGCTGTTGATACAGTGGTTGGGGCTGTTCGTATAGTGGTTGGGCCTGTTGATACAGTGGTTGGGGCTGTTGATACAGTGGTTGGGGCTGTTAGTACAGTGGTTGGGGCTGTTGATACAGTGGTTGGGGCTGTTGATACAGTGGTTGGGGCTGTTGGTACAGTGGTTGGGGCTGTTCGTATAGTGGTTGGGGCTGTTCGTATAGTGGTTGGGGCTGTTGATACAGTGGTTGGGGCTGTTCGTATAGTGGTTGGGGCTGTTCGTATAGTGGTTGGGGCTGTTGATACAGTGGTTGGGGCTGTTCGTACAGTGGTTGGGGCTGTTGATACAGTGGTTGGGGCTGTTGATACAGTGGTTGGGGCTGTTGATACAGTGGTTGGGGCTGTTGATACAGTGGTTGGGGCTGTTGATACAGTGGTTGGGGCTGTTGGTACAGTGGTTGGGGCTGTTGATATAGTGGTTGGGGCTGTTCGTATAGTGGTTGGGGCTGTTCGTATAGTGGTTGGGGCTGTTGATACAGTGGTTGGGGCTGTTGATACAGTGGTTGGGGCTGTTGGGGCTGTTGATACAGTGGTTGGGGCTGTTCGTATAGTGGTTGGGGCTGTTCGTATAGTGGTTGGTGCTGTTGATACAGTGGTTGGGGCTGTTGATACAGTGGTTGGGGCTGTTAGTACAGTGGTTGGGGCTGTTGGTACAGTGGTTGGGGCTGTTGGTACAGTGGTTGGGGCTGTTGGTACAGTGGTTGGGGCTGTTGGTACAGTGGTTGGGGCTGTTGGTACAGTGGTTGGGGCTGTTGATACAGTGGTTGGGGCTGTTGATACAGTGGTTGGGGCTGTTGATACAGTGGTTGGGGCTGTTGGTACAGTGGTTGGGGCTGTTGATACAGTGGTTGGGGCTGTTAGTACAGTGGTTGGGGCTGTTGATACAGTGGTTGGGGCTGTTGGTACAGTGGTTGGGGCTGTTGATACAGTGGTTGGGGCTGTTGATACAGTGGTTGGGGCTGTTTATACAGTGGTTGGGGCTGTTAGTACAGTGGTTGGGGCTGTTGATACAGTGGTTGGGGCTGTTTATACAGTGGTTGGGGCTGTTCGTATAGTGGTTGGGGCTGTTGATACAGTGGATTGGGGCTGTTTATACAGTGGTTGGGGCTGTTCGTATAGTGGTTGGGGCTGTTGATACAGTGGTTGGGGCTGTTGATACAGTGGTTGGGGCTGTTTATACAGTGGTTGGGGCTGTTGATACAGTGGTTGGGGCTGTTGATACAGTGGTTGGGGCTGTTGATACAGTGGTTGGGGCTGTTCGTATAGTGGTTGGGGCTGTTGATACAGTGGATTGGGGCTGTTTATACAGTGGTTGGGGCTGTTGATACAGTGGTTGGGGCTGTTGATACAGTGGTTGGGGCTGTTGATACAGTGGTTGGGGCTGTTGGGGCTGTTGATACAGTGGTTGGGGCTGTTGGGGCTGTCGATACAGTGGATTGGGGCTGTTGGTACAGTGGTTGGGGCTGTTGATACAGTGGTTGGGGCTGTTGATACAGTGGTTGGGGCTGTTCGTATAGTGGTTGGGCCTGTTGATACAGTGGTTGGGGCTGTTGGGGCTGTTGATACAGTGGTTGGGGCTGTTGATACAGTGGTTGGGGCTGTTCGTATAGTGGTTGGGCCTGTTGATACAGTGGTTGGGGCTGTTGATACAGTGGTTGGGGCTGTTAGTACAGTGGTTGGGGCTGTTGATACAGTGGTTGGGGCTGTTGATACAGTGGTTGGGGCTGTTGGTACAGTGGTTGGGGCTGTTCGTATAGTGGTTGGGGCTGTTCGTATAGTGGTTGGGGCTGTTGATACAGTGGTTGGGGCTGTTCGTATAGTGGTTGGGGCTGTTCGTATAGTGGTTGGGGCTGTTGATACAGTGGTTGGGGCTGTTCGTATAGTGGTTGGGGCTGTTGATACAGTGGTTGGGGCTGTTGATACAGTGGTTGGGGCTGTTGATACAGTGGTTGGGGCTGTTGGAGCTGTTGATACAGTGGTTGGGGCTGTTGATACAGTGGTTGGGGCTGTTGATATAGTGGTTGGGGCTGTTGATACAGTGGTTGGGGCTGTTGGTATAGTGGTTGGGGCTGTTGATACAGTGGTTGGGGCTGTTGGTATAGTGGTTGGGGCTGTTGATACAGTGGTCGGGGCTGTTGGGGCTGTTGATACAGTGGTTGGGGCTGTTGGTATAGTGGTTGGGGCTGTTGATACAGTGGTTGGGGCTGTTGGTACAGTGGTTGGGGCTGTTGGTACAGTGGTTGGGGCTGTTGATACAGTGGTTGGGGCTGTTGATACAGTGGTTGGGGCTGTTGGTACAGTGGTTGGGGCTGTTGGTACAGTGGTTGGGGCTGTTGATACAGTGGTTGGGGCTGTTAGTACAGTGGTTGGGGCTGTTGATACAGTGGTTGGGGCTGTTCGTATAGTGGTTGGGGCTGTTGATACAGTGGTTGGGGCTGTTGATACAGTGGTTGGGGCTGTTCGTATAGTGGTTGGGGCTGTTGATACAGTGGTTGGGGCTGTTAGTACAGTGGTTGGGGCTGTTGATACAGTGGTTGGGGCTGTTAGTACAGTGGTTGGGGCTGTTGATACAGTGGTTGGGGCTGTTGATACAGTGGTTGGGGCTGTTGATACAGTGGTTGGGGCTGTTGATACAGTGGTTGGGGCTGTTGATACAGTGGTTGGGGCTGTTCGTATAGTGGTTGGGGCTGTTGATACAGTGGTTGGGGCTGTTCGTATAGTGGTTGGGGCTGTTGATACAGTAGTTGGGGCTGTTCATACAGTGGTTGGGGCTGTTCATACAGATGTTGGAGGGTTGAGGGTGGTGGAATAAGATGTCTAACTGCAGACTGTGAAAAGCATCTATGCTGTCTCCACACGAAGGTCCCATGTGGTCTGACTACACTTAGCACGGAGAGGATGGACCAAGGTGGGTTGAAGTTAGCTGGAAAATCATTGTTTTACCACTTCAGGAATCTGCTGTGTGGGTCTGCTGAAATACTAGGAGAGTAGACTGTTCACCAAGCGGACAGCTGCATGCAGTGTGCAGTAGACAAAGCACCTGCCCTCCGCTAAGCAGACCTTCAGTCATAGAAGTAGGCTATTAGGAATCCACTGCACCTGACTACCATCACTGACATGGAAATGTCTGAAGTCCTTAACTTTATAAGCTCATTTATTTTTATACTTATATTATCTAATGTATAACCTAACATAGGCTACTAGCATAGAATAACCTACAGTTGAAGTTGGAAGTTTACATACACTTAGGTTGGAGTCATTAAAACTCGTTTTTCAACCACTCCACAAATTTCTTGTTAACAAAATATAGTTTTGTCAAGTCGGTTAGGACATCTACATTGTGCATGACATAAGTAATTTTTCCAGAAGTTGTTTACAGGCAGATTATTTCACTTATAATTCACTGTATCATAATTCCAATGGGTCAGATGTTTACATAAACTAAGTTGACTGTGCCTTTAAACAGATTGGAAAATTCCAGAAAATGATTTCATGGCTTTAGAAGCTTCTGATATGCTAATTGACATAATTTTTGTCAATTGGAGATGTACCTGTGGATGTATTTCACGGCCTACCTTCAAACTCAGTGCCTCTTTGCTTGACATCATGGGAAAATCAAAAGAAATCAGCCAAGACCTCAGAAAAAAACTGTAGACCTCCACAAGTCTGGTTCATCCTTGGGAGCAATTTCCAAACACCTGAAGGTACCACGTTCATCTGTACAAACAATAGTACGCAAGTATAAACAGCATGGGACCACGCAGATGTCATACCGCTCAGGAAGGAGACGCATTCTGTCTCCTAGAGATGAACGTACTTTGGGGCGAAAAGTGCAAATCAATCCCAAAACAACAGCAAAGGACCTTGTGATGATGCTGGAGGAAACAGATACAAAATAATCTATATCCACAGTAAAACGAGTCCTATATCAGCATAACCTGAAAGGCAGCTCAGCAAGGAAGAAGCCACTGCTCCAAAACCGCCATAAAAAAGCCAAACTACAGTTTGCAATTGCACATGGGGAAAAAGATCGTACTTTTTGGAGAAAAGTCCTCTGGTCTGATGAAACAAAAATAGAACTGTTTGGCCATAATGACCATCATTATGTTTGGAGGAAAAAGGGGGAGGATTGCAAGCCGAAGAACACCATCCCAACAGTGAAGCACGGGGGTGGCAGCATCATGTTGTGGGGGTGCTTTGCTGCAGGAGGGTCTGGTGCACTTCACAAAATAGATGGCATCATGAGATGGGAACATTATGGGGATATATTGAAGCAACATCTCAAGACATTAGTCAGGAAGTTAAAGCTTTGTCGCAAATGGGTCTTCCAAATGGACAATGACCCCAAGCATACTTCCAAAGTTGAGGCAAAATGGCTTAAGGACAACAAAGTCAAGGTATTGGAGTGGCCATCACAAAGCCCTGACCTCAATCCCATCAAAAATGTGTGGGCAGAACTGAAAAAGTGTGTGTGAGCAAGGAGGCCTACAGACCTGATTCAGTTACACCAGCTCTGTCAGGAGGAATGGGCCAAAATTCACCCAGTTTATTGTGGGAGGCTACCAGAAACGTTTGACCAAAGTTAAACAATTTAAAGGCAATGCTACCAAATACTAATTGAGTGTATGTAAACTTCTGACCCACCCACTGGGAATGTGATGAAAGAAATAAAAGATGAAATAAATCATTCTCTCTACTATTATTCTGACATTTCACATTCTTAAAATAAAGTGGTATTCCCAACTGACCTACGACAGGGAATTTTTACTAGGATGAAATGTCAGGAATTGTGAAAAACTGAGTTTAAATGTATTTGGCTAGGTGTATGCAAACTTCCGACTTCAACTGTATGTGATAGCAACATAGTTCATAGTGATTCTTGCTAGGTAGACGATCATTGTTATTGCGTTATTCCAAATATTGGTCCAACAGCTCCGCATGTATTGAATTATGATGGGGGGGGGGGGGGGGGGGGGGGGGTCTAAGTCCTGTCAGTTGTGGTTAGATAAATCACACTAAATCAACACCCAAACTATTTCAAATGACAAAGCAGCTATGGGTGTTTGCCAAATAATGTCCATAAAACGATTTGCTCTGTGTGTGTGTATGTGCGTGTGTGTCAGTGCCTGCGTGCGTGCGTGCATAGCATGCATGCTGCTGCTATAGCCAATTCTGCTATTATAGACTCGTCGAACTTTTAACCGTAACTAAATTAGGAGCTGGCGCTTTAACAACAATTTAGCGGTCGGGTCTGTTACAATCTCGTCAAAACATTATCCGTTTCACAATACAGCAGCAAGCAACAGCCGGCCCGTTATATTCTCCGTCTGTCTCACTACACTGTGGTGGACAATGAGGATAGCTATAATACAATGTAACAAACCTTACCTTGCTCACTGATGCGCTGAGAATCTCCACGCAATACCCAGTGTCCACCACTGTCTAATTAATATCCACAAGGCTTTGGCTTTACAACCTGCAGCGACACTTGCCTTTCGGTCGGCGGATGTATGATGCCTTCCCGGTCTGTGTTCAGTGTTTATATCGCTGTCGTAAGCTGCTGCTCAACGCTTCTCCTGCTGCTGCTGTTGCCATGGTTATCCATTTAGCCCCTGTATCCTCTTCTTCTGCAGTGCAAACCACTAGCTAACAGCTTCCTAGCTTAGCTTACGTTTCCCCCATCATGACAGTAATGTTCAAATAGTCTAAGTGGTGCGCCTGACCTGTCTCGTGGTTTAGCTTCGTGTTTATCCTCTGTCCGGTGGTTGACACATCGTTTCGGGAGAACATTAAGAGTGTCCTGCAGTGGTTTCTGCCAGTTTGCGCACTGTGCGTACAATTGACGGGCTGACGTCACTGCCGGTTGAGAAATTAAAACGCTGAACTAGCCCACCTGAGAACTTTCACCAGCACTATCAACACATTTACACAATAGGCTATGTTTACAGTCATTGGATTGTTAGCATTTCTTAGTTTGGTGTATAACAACAAGGAGAAGCAACATAGCCAAGAAGTCATGGAGTTATGAGTTCAGGACCTGAACTTTAGGTAGGCCTCTGTGCTTCAGTAAACACAAGAAGTAATCCAGTGATAGGGTTTACTCAAGAAAAACTTAAATAAATACTCATTCCTGGTAAACAAGTTGGAACACTCATAAACAGACAGAGATACACTGAACAAAAATATAAACGCAACATGTAACAATTTCAAAGATTTTGTTGAGTTACATTTCATATAAGAAAATCACTCAATTTAAATTCATAAATTAGGACCTAATCTATGGATTTCACATGACTGGGAATACAGATATCTTTTGTTTTTTAAAGGTAAGGGTGTGTATCAGAAAACCTGTCAGTATCTGGTGTGCAGCGCGACACATCTGCTTCGCATAGAGTTGATCAGGCTGTTGATTGTGGCCTGTGGAAGATCTGTTTGGGATGGAAACGTTGTCAATAAAGCAGTGAATTGGGAGCTTCAACAGTGTACAGGCCTTCTTGTTCTATACAAGTCTTCTTTATTAGCCCAGCACCTATGTGATTAAGGATGTGCGTATGACCACAAACTTTTCTGTGGAATGTTGTCCCATTCCTCTTCAATGGCTGTGCGAGTTGCTGGATATTGGCGGGAACTGGAACAAGATGTCGTACATGTCGATCCAGAGCATCCCAAACATGCTCAATGGGTGACATGTCTGGTGAGTATGCAGGGTATGGGAGAACTGGGACATTTTCAGCTTCCAGGAATTGTGTACAGATCCTTGCGACATGGGGCTGCACATTATCATGCTGAAACATGAAGTGATGGTGGCGGGTGAATGGCACGACAAAGGACTTCAGGATCTCATCACGGTATCTCTGTGCATTCAAATTGCCATCGATAAAATGCAATTGTGTTCGTTGTCCGTATCTTATGCCTGCCCATGCCATAACCCCACCACCACCATGGGGCACTCTGTTCACAACGTTGAAATCAGCAAACCACTCGCCCATACGATGCCATACACGTGGTCTGCGGTTGTAAGGCCGATTGGACATACAGACAAATTCTCTAAAACAACGTTGGAGAAATGTACATTCAGTTCTCTGTCAACAGCTCTGGTGGATATTCCTGCAGTCAGCATGCCAATTGCACGCTCCCTCAAAACTTGAGACATCTGTGGCATTGTGTTGTGTGACAGAACTGCACATTTTAGAGTGGCCTTTTATTGTTCCATACACAAGGTGCACTTGTGTAATGATCATGCTGTTGACTCAGCTTCTTGATATGCCACGCCTTTCAGGTGGATGGATTATCTTGGCAAAGGATAAATGGTCATTAAAAGGGATGTAAACATATTTGTGCACAAAATTTGCGAGAAATAAGATTTTTGTGCATATAATTTTTTGGGGGGGGATCTTTTATTTCAGCTCATGAAACATGGGACCAACAACCCCTTCTTATCTAAGGGCCCAGAGTTAATCTCTTACAGGTTCTACCCATCTGTAATGGATCTCCTCTTCGTCTGAGGAGGAGTAGGAAGGATCGGACCAATGTGCAGCGTCGTAAGTGTTCGTCATTTTATGAAAATGCACTGAACACTAAAATACAAAATAAACAAACAAAGAACAACCGAAACAGTTCCGTCTGGTAACAAATACAAAGACAGAAAACAACTACTCACAAATCATAGTAGGAAAACAGGCAACCTAAGTATGGCTCTCAATCAGAGACAATGATAGACAGCTGCCTCTGATTGGGAACCGCACCAGGCCAAACACATAGAAACACAACAACATAGAAAAAGAACATAGACTGCCCACCCCAACTCACGCCCTGACCAAACTAAAATAGAGACATAAAAAAGGAACTAAGGTCAGGACGTGACACCATCATTATCCCCCATGCAGCCGACAGAAGATGAATTGCAGGTGTGTAGACGGAGTCATGTGACCAGAAGCATCTAGAACCATCTGGTACAGGTATAAACACTTCCTGTAGTTATCTATATAGTTATCCATACAGTATGTGCTGTTAGGACCTGCGGAGTGAAATATGTTTTTCTCTCTCAAACAGAAGTCCTGCATTTAGCAAGACCATCATCAGAGCTGGCATTGAGACTGACTGGCTTCATATCATTCCTTGACAGTGTAGGACAAGGCTACTCATAGGTCGCAGTTCACACACTAGTCTACAACAGAAATAGAAGCATTTGCATTGAGTTCTCCGTAAATGGCCCTTGCCAGCAATCTATCAAAACTTGATCAACACACATTCCATTACACAACACTAAATAGGTGTTATATTGTCACATACACCAAATAGGTGCAATAAAATGTGTTGTTTTGCAATGTCAGCCATAGTAGTACAACACTCCTGGAACATATTAGGGTTAAGTGCCTTGCTCAAGGGCACATCAACAGATTTTTCACATTGTCAGCTAGAGTATTTGAACCTGCAACCATTCAGTTACTGGCACAACACTCTAACCACTAGGCTGGTTAGAGTTGCCCTAGTGTTTTTGACCAACTGAGTTCAAACCCGTGTCTCCTACACACAATAAGACTGTATCAACCTGTTGAGCTAAAGTCTAAACATGTCGTTGTAAAAGCCCAGAGAGTTCCTCTCAGGACGGACCAGACCAGGCTGTTGTCTGGCTTTTCTGAATGTGACTCAGTAGGTTATGAGTCTGCTAGTCATGAGGTCTGGTCTGGCTGAATAATCACAAGTTGTTTTGGCTTTTCTCTCTTTCCTCTCCTCTCTCCTCCCCCTTTCTATCGGTCTGTACTTCCATTGAAGTCACGCGTTCTCCATTACCTAGGGGCGGCAGGGTATCCTAGTGGTTAGAGTGTTGGACTAGTAAGCCAAAGGTTGCACGTTCAAATCCCCGAGCTGACAAGGCACAAATCTGTCGTTCTGCCCCTGAACAGGCAGTTAACCCACTGTTCCTAGGCCGTCATTGAAAATAAGAATTTGTTCTTAACTGACTTGCCTAGTTAAATAAAGGTAGAAAAAAATAAAACCTAGATGGACATATGATCACACAACTCAGTGGGGAGACTCAGTCAGTCACAGTACTGTAGGCCTATGAAGTTAGAGATTTTTTATTCTCTATTTTGGTTAGGTCAGGGTGTGACTAGGGTGGGTACTCTAGTTTGTGTATCTCTATGTTGGCCTGGTATGGTTCTCAATCAGAGGCAGCTGTCTATCGTCATATTTAGGCAGCCTTTTCCCACCTGTTGTTTGTGGGATCTCGTTTTTGTATTGTTGCTTTTTAGCCCTACAAAGCGGTACGTTTCGTTTGTTACTCTTTCTTGATTTGTGCCGGTTATCATAAATAAAATGATTAACCTACCCCCGCTGCATCTTGGTCCGACCATCCTTCCAACAACGATCGTTACAGATACTTGATAGGATAGCTAGATAGTTATTTGATTGACTATTATATAGTTATGACTAAACATACAGTACTTGAATCAGTTAGGATCAATTTCACTTGACAGAAAGAAACAAATGTATATATTTTTTTTTCACTTGACAGATATGCAATAATGTACAGCTATGTAATAAAACATATTGTGAGCGACATACTAGTCTATTATTGTACAATGTAACATTTCCAGGCCTTTTGTAGTTGTCCCTAGGACTTGATAAACAGCTGAACATACAATATATCTTTCACCAACTTTTCTAAAAAGCCAATCACACACTCCATTATATAATTTAACCTTTAACCTAATTAACCTTTATTTAAACTAGGCAAGTCAGTAAAGAACACATTCTTATTTACAATGACAGCCTAACCCAGCAAACCCTCCCCTAAACCGGACGACGCTGGGCCAAATGTGCACTGCCCTATGGGACTTCCAATCACAGCCGGTTGTGATACAGCGCAGGATCAAACCAGGGTCTGTAGTGACGCCTCTTGCACTGAGATGCAGTGCCTTAGACCGCTGTGCCACTCGGGGGCCCAAGAAATATAAGAAGTGTAAAACCAAACCACCCTGTCTGTGTGGACCAGGACCTTTGAATTAAAAAGCAGGTATTTAGTCACTATAGAGGCATTCTTCAGGTACAGTAAATGACGTACACGATTAAATCCTCCTTCCTCCATCCCTCTACACTCTCCTACGGCATCCCTATCCCTAACCTGCTACAGAATTATTAACAGAATTACACACAGCCAACACATATCATTATGGGGCACAGTGAAGGAGAGAAAGAGAGGGAGGGAGGAGGAGAAAGGTGTAACAGGAGGAAGGGAAGGCCTAGAGGCCTCCAACATGTCTTTTAAGTGCTGGTAATAAAACCTAGTCACCACCTCCTGAATAGCTCCTGTCCAATGGGAACCCATTGAAGCGGGTTTTATGTGTCTTCAGCCCCAGTTTGAGCATCCCCAGCCCTGGTCCCACCAGTCAGTCCTCACCATGCTCTCCCAGCACCAGGACTGATCTTCAAGGGGAACTTACCTAACGTTCATGTCTGTTGCTCCTTTTGCTCCTCTACCTCACCCACTGCTATCAGTCTGTCTGTCTGTCCGCTCTTAAAGCCCTGCGTTACCCCTCGCTCCTAGACGGGAGCAAAACATGGAGCACCACTGTGCTCTCTTGACAAGGTAAGAGCTTTCTGAATGAAACATGTATTATTAAAGTAGTTATTTATATGTTGAAGTGGTAATATCTTGGTGGATTGGCAGTGTGTTCCACTTGACTCTGACCTTGATGTGGGGAAATCGTGAGGTAAGAGTTTAGTCAGGCTTACTGTTGTCTTAATGTAATATATGTTTTTTTGATTGATTCATTCTAGTCTGAGGACTTGCTAGTTAGGAGATGATGAACAATATGACATTCTCTCAATAGCAGTGTTTCCCAAACATTTCCTCTTGTATCCTCAGTCATTCCACTTATCTGATGTATTCCCGAGCCAGATTACACAATTCAAATATTGTAATGAGATGCTTGGTGATTAGTTGACCAGTTGAATCAGGTGTGCTACAACTGGAATACATCAAATAAATGGAAGGGCTGGGGGTACTATAGGAGAGATTAGAGAAACATTGCTCGGTAGGAAATAACTAGTTTAATCACTAATACATTTAGTGAGATATTTAATCTGAAAACATTTTTTTTAAAGAAACCTTAATGATTTTGACTGATTTCTAGTATCAAATTCCCCTGAACCATTGACTCACTCTAGAAATATGACAAATCAATATTTTATAGGAAAAAAATCCTTACACATCTTTTGTTAGCAATAGGAAATAATCGTGCTTGAATTTATACTGCCTTAAAATTAACCAGTGATATTGGGGCTGGTTAATCGAAGCTCCATGGCCAACACTGAGATAGCACAGCTTTATAATCTGGTGCACGCACTCACTCACACGCACACACATACACACACACAGACTATAAACCTTGTTTGGTGGGTATTTAAACAGGGGAAATTAAAGCTGTTAAACCTTAAGAACCAGCCTTCCTTTCCTCCTTACCTCGCCAATGGGGTGGTCAACTGTGTCTTTATCATGGCGTATTGCTCTGTTAAAAAGCAGTCTGGCCTCTCAAATAGCCCCAGTGAGTGACACACACACACACATACTTTTGACTTTTATAGTCCTAAAGTTTTGCTCCCAAATTATTAGCTTACTAATTAAAGTGAGTGATAGGTTTAATTTGTAAGGCTGAGCAGCAGAGAGTGTAACAGGGGTCCAGTTGGTGTAATTAAGACAAATGAGGGCAATGAAGTCACTCCAGGAGAGCTGGAAAGCTGGCTTACTACACGGTCCAGGCTCTGGGACGCTGGAAGACAAGGCATATGGGTGGCACAGCGAGAAGGCCAGAAAACATTCAAACAAGCTCTGGAAGCTGGAGATCACACACTGTGCTTTTCACTCAGGGAGAGGGATGACTGATCACAGAGTTGTAATTGCTCTTGATGAAAGAGGCACAATCTTGAAGATGTTTATGTTCTTATCAGTAATGCCCTTGACCTTTCACAACACAGTACTAGAGACTAGAGACTCTGTCTGAGATGCAGCATATTGATTTAGAATTTCCCACTGCGAATAGAGTTGTTGAGGTTGTTGCCCTGTTGACTTGGTTTATAGTTTCAACTGTGCTCTGAGAACATAGTATGGGGAAAAAGTCAAAACACAATTGTTTTTCCAAATATATTTCCTGCAGCTCAAGAGCTGATGTTAAGACCGCTGTCAAGCTTTTCCCAGACCATCAGTGTCAGAATGTTTTTGATGCTATTGCTTGCTGTGACAGTTTATCTCGAGGGGTTGGGAGTCTATTGTACACAAGGCATCAAAGAACGCTAAGCTTTCCTTTCCTATATATTACAACATCAGACTGGATCTAAGGACAAATGCAAATTGAAATGCCCAAAAGCTGATAGCACAGAAGGACATCTCTGTTGTGAATGAACCCCAATTAGTGCTACATTTCTATTCTATTCTATTCTCTCTCTCTCTCTCTCTCTCTCTCTCTCTCTCTCTCTCTCTCTCTGTCTCTCTCTCTCTCTCTCTCTCTCTCTGTCTCTCTGTCTCTCTGTCTCTCTGTCTCTCTCTCTCTCTCTGTCTCTCTCTCTCTCTCTCTCTCTCTCTCTCTGTCTCTCTGTCTCTCTCTCTCTCTCTCTCTCTCTCTCTCTCTTCACACCAAAGCTGCTCAGCACAACTAGTGGCCATATATGGAAGTGCAGGGCAAGATCATTTCACAGTAAAGCAAACAAATTCAGATAGCTACCTGATCCATATAGTCCAGTGGTTTGTGTTGGCGGGTGTACTGTACTGTGGTCCAGGGTTCCTGTCAGTGAAAGCCCTCCCCATAACCATTATAAGGTCAGGGCTGTTCTTGGCTGCCAGGCTAGTAGATAGATTAATGGGCATGGGGAGATGCAGGGCTGCCAGCCTGTAGTGATTTGGGCAGTGTCCTCCATAGTGAAGGACATATGTTAGTGGCTAACTGCCTCTTCCCTCCCTCCTCTGTAGGGACCTTGCTGAGTAAGCCATTATTAATTTCTCTGATAGCACCCCCCTCTCTCTCCCTGTCTTCCCTGTCTCCTTAAAGTTGGAATCTGTAGCGGTGAAACTGCCACGTTCGTTTGCGATATTACACCAACGAAGACGTTACTTCAAACAGAAAACCCTTTTTTTCCGTAGGACACCATTGCTCTCTTGATAGAACAGCAGAGTATGTACTGCGATTATTTTTTCTTGACACTGGAGATCCTCACTGCCGTTTAATAAACAAAGAAACAGCAATAGCAAATTTGCCAGGGGGCAGCCAGCGGCACTGTTTCTCCTAATGCGGATCAAGGCTTTAACACGTCATCTCTCTTATGAAAAAAGACCTCCACATACACCCTCGGCCATCACTCCATATCACCCTGCCTGTCAGCCTTCTGATAGGGCTGATGAAGGGGCTGAGGAAGGTTGAGGAAAACAAGGCCAGTGGAGCGGTCTGAGGACACACAACACAACGTTTTGCTTTTATGTAGTACACATTCATGTGTAAGCCACAGGAGGCTAGTGGCACCTTAATTGTGGAAGACGAGCTTGTGGTAATGGCTGGAGCGGAATAAGTGGAATGGTATCAAACACATGGTGTGCATGTGTTTGGTGCCATTCCACTCTCTCCGTTCCGGCCATTATTATGTGGTGTAGGCCTATGTATGACAACAATGGCCGTCTCGAGCAAGTCATTTTCACTGTTGCTGCTTTCTACGACACAATGTCTGTCTTTACTGTGTGTAGTTATTACTTCACTATTTCTGTAAGCTTACTTAGTATGGACAGACATTCGTACTATGGAGTTGAGCTAATGTATTAGACAATGTACACTCATGTCTGGCATCAGTAAAACAACACTCGACTGCTTATGCACGTCATCCTGTCACAGTTTCCTCCATTACCTGCAAAAGGAGAAATGTATGGGTTTCTGTATTTCCATGATAACATGTGCTTGTGTTGTCATGAGGTCTTCATCGATCAAACTGATCGTACTGATCAGTATGACACATTTGTCACTCTTTTCAGATAATATTGATGTGTATATGTGCGTTGTAATGTCTTTTAATGTGTCGCTACTCTAAAGCTTTATCAAATCAGGCCAGAGATGGTAGACATGATGACTGAAGACATCAGATCACTGACCCAGCTGTCCTTTCTCTCGCTCTCCCTCGCCCTCTCCCTCTCTCTCTCTCTTTCTCACTCTCTCTCTCTCTCTCTCTTGCCCTCTCCCTCACTATCTCTCGCCCTCTCCCTCTCTCTCTTCTCTCAGGAAGCGACCACAGCACCCAGCGATGTTGCTGTATCCCTCTACCTGCATGGCCCTCCTCTCTCTGCTACTCTCTCCTGCCCTCGGCCGTAAGTTACCCAGAAGCCTTCAGGCTCATGATAGACACGTAGCAGTGTACTACTGGGATATGGTATTTGTTTGCACGACTACTTTTGATTTTGGTATCAAAACACACACGTTGTTTCAGGAATACTATCCCAAGTCATTCCATTTAATATAAATGCAAATCTAAGATTAAGACAGAAACAGCAGATGTAGTGTAGCCTACTGTACTAGTCTGTAAAATTAATTCAGATAATCTCTAGTTTCTTAATTCTTACAGATACCGTATCTTAATTTGATTATCCAGTTTTTGATCATCCTGTTTTTGTCTTTTTTAAACTTGTAGTGTATTTGAGGTTTAAAAAGGATTCTAATGTTTGTAATTTCCAATTAAAAATGTCAGACTTGATTTGCCTTGACGAAAAATGTTTCAACCCCTACAATGAAAAACAAATATTAATTATAATCCACATAATAATTCACATTATTTTCCTAATGTAGCAAACTTGCTCAAATTAAGATCCTGCATCTGTATAAGCCTCTCTCGCAAGCTGTCAAGAGAGATGCAATAACACATCTATCCACATTATGGGATGTTTTTCACCATCAACACAAATACAATACAGACTTGGGGTATACTTACAGCAGTAAACAAACAAAATGTTGATTCTTATTACATGTAAAGTGAATACCATCTTATAGCATGGTTTACTGTTGCAGTTCAAGCACATGATGTGTGGTCTAATACGTAGCTAGATTACTTTCCTTTTGGAAAGGGTCTGCTTATATCCACTAGTCATCCTTATAGCACTCAGTCACACGTGACGGCGGTGTCGTAAAAGCTGAGCTGAGGTCCATCTCCATCTACTGCTCGTTTAGCGTAATGAATAGGCTGCTAAAACACATGGGGTGCATCCCAAATGGCACCCTATTCCCACTATAGTGCACTACTTTTGATCAGGGCCCGAAAGGATCTGGTAAAAAAAATAAATAGTGCACTATATAGGGAATAGGATGCCATTTGGGACGTACCCCATGGTATTGGGGAGGGAGTGGTTAACTACTTACAGCTCCCACTGCACAGCGAGAGAAGTGTTTATGGCTAGTAAACACACAGGATAAATACCATCTCACCAAAGTATCTCCTCTACTCAGCAGTTATGGTGGAACCGATAGGGTCTTCCAGATGTGTTGCCTCCACACTCTGCACCTCCAAATGAGCTGAATCAGGTTATTGACTCTGGGAGTAGAGGCTAGAAGCCCTCCGGCTCCCAGCGTTGTTTCATTACTTCCAGATCTTTGTTTCCTAGTTTCCCCTGCACTGCGTTTTCATCCTCAAATCAAACAGGGGGAGAAGAGGAGAAGATGTGTTCTCTGAATACTTTACAATTATCACATTGAGATAATACTTCTACAGTAGAGCAAGGCTCTTTAATGAAACATTATCAAATGTTTCCGCTCTCATTGTTTCAAGATTCACTTAAAGCTTTAGTTGAGAAGGACATTTCAAAAATCACCTCAGGTTTCAGTTACATTACAGTAGCTCTCTTTTTCAATTAATCCCAATGACAGTTAATCCCAGCCAGATATGTAGGTTATAGTACATAAACAAATACTAAATACACAAGACTAATATTATAGGTTACTCAATCACCCGAGAAAAACATTGAGGATGAAAGCAGAAATTATAGCATGACAGTGTGATTGATTATTGATGGCCTTTTAAGTTAGTTCCACAGAGAGATTTTCATCTCAATAAATCACAAGTACAGATGTAGCATCTACATTTGAGCCCATTTGCTGCAGCAGGAAAATAATCCTGCAGAAAAAGAAAATGTGAATTGTTATGTTTTTGTAGGGGTTCATACATTTTTCATAAGGGACAATCAAGTCTGAAATTTCAAAGTGGAAATTACAAACTTCAGAAGCCTTTTTGAACCTCAAATACAATACATGTTTTCAACAGGGTGATCAAATTTAGATGCTACATCTGTAGATTAATAAACTGATATGGCCTTACCCCGATCCACATTCAGGCTACAACAGCTACATGCATACATCAATATTATCTTCAATCTAGGCTCAGGTGTAGACGTAGCATAGTAAATGTAAATCTTGTATGTCGTATGTTCAACATGTTGCGAATTTGCAAAGAATATAATAACATATAATATGTTATGAATTCCAATTTATTGTGGCTAACATTAGCCAGGGGTTAGTGTTAGATTGCAAAGTAGTCCATGATGAGATTTCAACACGCAACCTTTGAGTTGCTAGACGTTCACATTATACACCCACCAACCACCCTACTTTCGTTTTTGCCTTAAGTAACCTTGTGTCTTATGTAACCATACCAAAAGTAACATACTAATTTGAGTGTCCCTTATTTACATTTTCAATTTGTTTTGTCTAGTCTATGAGACCAGGCTGTTATCTTTTGATAATCTGATACTTCTCTACATACCTGTGTGTGTGCTTGTGATATCAAATATAGGATGCCACAGCTTTAAGAATAACCAACATAAAAAATGAATCAAGAGTGTAAGGGGAATTACGTTCTTACCTTGATTTCTCACCGTTGCCTGATCTCCCTGTGGCTTTCCCATGGAGTTGCCTCTGTGAATTCTGATTCAGTGTTTGGTTGGTGCCTCAGTTGGTAGAGCATGGTGCATGCAATGCCACAGTTGTGTGTTTGATTCCCACGAGGGACCAGTACAGGAAAAAGTACAAAATGCATCCCCTTACTACTGTAAGTCGCTCTGGATAAGAGTGTCTGCTAAATAACTACAATGTGAATGCTGTGAACGGAAACATCCTAACCAAGCTTCTGTCTCTGTATGTGTTCCATCAGAGTTAGATCTCAACAGGTTAGATGGGGACACGGCTGTCTGCCCTCCCATGAGAAATGGACAAGATGACCTTCCAGGTGAAGTATAGATACTATGACTCTGTGAATATGCGTACTAACTTAGTCCTCTTCATCCCTGGTTGGACATACTGTAAAACAGCAACAATTTGCTTCCGGTATGTCTTTGGCTATATCTTGCTTGTGCCCTGTCCCATGAGATGTGGATATAGTTTATGACGTCATCAAAGGAGACCTGCAGGGGAAGACATATTACATATCTCAACGTTGTCTCGTACACTACAAGACATCTCAGGAGGTCTGAGCTAGTAGTTTTGAGATGTCTTTCTGTGACCAAGTCTCACCTCACATCAACATACCAGGTCAGAAGGGGCTCCGTATGGAGCAGTAGTTTAACACTATAGTCCCTGTGGTTTTTCTCTTTGCTAGACAGCATAGACGTACATTTTAAATGCCCAGGAAACCACTAGCCTTGGTTTACAGAAATCCCTGAGGAAGCAAAATACAGAACATCACAACTAAGCTAGCTGCTGTGATTGCTTAGTGAACTAGGCTGGGCTGTCTAAATGCTTAATGGCTTGAGACACGTTTAGATTTCAAATGAGCCACATAAAATATTCCGCTGAAGCCTGATAGATTTTAGTAGGAACAATTCTAGCTCAGCAAGACGTTAATTGTGTACCAGCACCCTGGTAGGAACAGATGCATTATCTACCTTCAAATCACATGGTGTACAATGTGTTGCGAGCCCAGGCAGGGAAGGTACAGGCCTACATATAAGAGAACAACTAATTAGAATCATATGTTTGTCATATCACTGCACCCTGTTTTGCATACAGATTATGAAACAAGAATAAACCGTTAAACATAGTAAAGTGGGAAAACACTGACATTCCAAAATGTCCACTTCGTGAATATGCACCAGTCTATAAAAAAGTGGTCAGATGAAGCAGATGCTAAACTACAGGACTGTTTAAGAAACACTGCTTGCCTGTCTTGTCCCGACTCCCAACACTTTCATTACTATGGGACAGCTGGAGATCAATTTGAATATTGGAACAACGTTGCAAATGTCGGAGAGACAGACAGCAATGTTTATACAAATATCCACTGTTGAAAACCAAATGTTAGTCTAAAAGAAATGTGAGATAATGTCTAGATGTTTTTTATAGTTGATAAAGTGCCTGGCTGGGCTGATGAGACAGTGGATTGCTCAGTCAGATGGAACAGAGTAAATAGGCATTTTAACATCATAGATTTATCTGGTGGTAACTTGTGGAATAGACACCGGCTGGAATGCGCTTTTAATCAATCAGCATTCAGAATTAGACCCACCAGTTGTATAATACTGCAACAGGAGATATCTGAAAATCCATTCCCCTCTCTTTTAGGATTTGATCTGATCACCCAGTTCCAGCTGGATGTTATTCCTCTGAAGGGGGTGAGGAAGGTGGAGGGCTCCACTCCTCTCCAGGTGGCATATCGCCTCGATAGAGAGGCCAACTTCCAGATCCCTACCAGGTAAGGAAAGATAGAAAAAGAAACATGATATTGGAGCTTGTCCAGGCTTGCTGCAGGTGTTGTATTATTCTGGCTCAATACGGAGGCCAGCTTTCAAATACCTACCAGGTGAAGAAAGAATGAAGAAACCAGAAACAGAAACACACACATAATCGCTACACTCACACACACACGCACACATAATAAATACTTTCCCCTGGGTCGATGCAGGTGTTGTATTATTGCAGGTCTCAGACAGGTGTTATCACTCTGTGAAACAGCTTATAATTGGCAGAGAACAACATGTCTGAACTGATTTGGCATCTCTTAGCAACGAGGGGGGAAAGCAGTGGACCCCACCCGCCCAGACCTCGTGTAACCATTAAATATCTCGTACCAGAAACATAGAGACATATTTCATCATGCAGCATTTTTAGTTGTAGTTTTATTCACTTGTTTCTGTCTGTGCTCATAAAGGATTCTGGAAATCAAAAGAGACAGGTGATGACAGCCCGAGCACCTTCCTGTGTGTGTGTGTGTGTGTGTGTGTGTGTGTGTGTGTGTGTGTGTGTGTGTGTGTGTGTGTGTGTGTGTGTGTGTGTGTGTGTGTGTGTGTGTGTGTGTGTGTGTGTGTGTGTGTGTGTGTGTGTCTTGCCTAGATCAAGCAGTTTACGTGTGGGGATCCTCTAGCCTAGTATTCTACCCTGTAAAAAGAAAATACGAAAACCAGTGCACAAACTTTCATTTTCAGCTTAGACTGTTTTCATATTGCTTAGTAGGCTAGAAGTTGTTGTTACGTGGTTACCTCCTTACATAACTAAAGCTGTCTTCTGGTGTTTCACTGCTGGTCTGGCAAATGACTTGTATTGGTCCTGTTTTCACATAAACTGTTATGTAACATACTGACATCTTCCAGTCTGCCTCATGCCACTCAGGACAACGTGACGCTAATCACAAAAACATTTATCTCTCGGAGTCCAGTGGCCAGTCTGTCTGGGCTTTGAAGTCTGTCGTCAGAAAGGTTCATTTCCGATACCTGTGTCCTTATCACTGCAGGGGATAAGGCCTAAAACACAACACACATCAAACTCTGGCATAGGCTGTGAGATACTTTCGCCCAAGGTGCCTTCAACACACACAAACACACACACACATAGGCACACTGCAGGAACGTTAGAGAGAGTGGTCTTCATTTGTTTTATTGGGTTACAGGAAACTCCTTTTTTATTGCCTTGTCTTGATCCATTTACAAGCCGGCTGCAGCTCTGCAGCTCCCGTCCATAAAGGCACCACCTATGGAGCCCTTGGCCTGGCTAGTTAAAACCCCAGGGCTCGTATTCATAAAGCGACAAGTAGGAGTGCTGCTCTAGGATCAGTTTAACCTTTTAGATGATAATGAATGGACTGAAGGGGCTTTAATCTGAGATCAGCATCTGAGACTCTTTATTAATACCAGCCTAGAGGTTTAGGACTGGGGAGACTGGAGAGCAGTTTACGTGTTGGAGACGGAGACGGGACGACTGCTTAATTGATCTGTTGATCAGAGCCACCGAGGCTCTGCTTCTGTTTATAACAAAAGGGTTTGATGGAAAAATAAAGGGCCTCGTTGTTCCTTTGGAGTATTTGTAACTGTTGCGTTATGCATGCATCATGCATTTGAGACAGGGAGAGATGGAGGGATAGAGAGAGAAAGAGAATGGAAGTGCTTTGAACATAAAAGTGTTAGGGTTTGATTGATGTCTCCATTCATGATGTTATCGTGGGCGTGAGGACCGGGAAGGGAACTGAGCCGCTGTGTGTGATGCTTTTTAAACGTGGCCTGCAGCAGCTTTACCTCTGCTTTGTGATCATGGAGTGTCTTTGACATTAGCCGCCATCAGAAATCTGAAATCCTAGAACCACCCAATGTGTGCTGTGTGTATGCGATGGAAAGCTGCTTTTTTACCCACTGTGAAGTGTCGCCCCCAGTGCCCTTTTCTCTATGACTCTAAATGAACTGCATTCTTTATGATTTTGTAAAGAGAAGTTTTAACCATTTCTTCTGTCCATCTATCCCTCTCCCACTGAGGATGACCTTCCACAGGGGCTTCACTGGACTCATTCATGTATTAACCCTTTTCTCTCCCACCCATCTGTATCTTCATTTTCATCTTCTGTTCTTCTCCACCCAGGCTCAATTTCCCCCGGGGTTTCCCTGACGAGTACTCTGTCATGGTCACATTCCGTATGATCAAGAACACGGTGAACAAGGTGTGGAACGTGTGGCAGGTGGTGGATGAAGACGGCCGGAAGCAGGCAGGGCTCAAGCTGAATGGAGACCAGCAGGCCTTGGAGTACTTCCTGATGGGCCAGGATGGCAACCTGCAGACCGTCACCTTCCCAGGGCTCTCTGTGTTGTTCAACACCAAGTGGCACAAGGTGATGGAATGAGTGATGGCACTCCTGGTTAGCGTTGCAAAATACAGTAACTATCCCAAAACTCCCCGGTTTTCCAGAAGTCTCGGATGGAAGATTCCGGAATCAAGAGGGAATAAGCTGTACATCCTGGAAAGCCTAGGAATTTTGATAAAGTTACTGGAAATGTGCAACCCTACTCCTGATACAATGTAATTAGTGATAACTGATCACTAATTAGCATTTTCTAAACTGGTTTATTTAGCTAGTAGTCTCGCAATGACATGAATTACGGTGGCCCCTGAGGATCAACAACAGTAACCCTATAGCATATCCTTACAGGTGATGATTGGGGTGGAGAGAGACCAGGTCACCCTGTATGTGGACTGTCAGCCGGTGGACAAGAAGCCCATCAAGGGGAAAGGCCCCGTCAACACAGAGGGAGATACGCTTATTGGGAGGCTGGATACTGACGCTGATGCTTCTGTTGTGGTGAGCAGGGCAAGGATAGCCTGGCCCCAGATCCGGTTGTGCTGTATTGCCAACTCTTATGGTCGTTGTTTGGCATGACAGAGTTGGAGTTGGTAAGACAGCACAAACCGATCTGGGATCAGGCTAAGGCTGAGAAGGTGTTGGTTCCCCAGTGGTGCGTTGTTATACAGTAAGCGTTATCATATGAGTCATGTTATATGATCAATATCATGCCATTGTCTTTTTCTAGTTTGAACTTCAGTGGATGTTGATCCATTGTGACCCGAAGAGAGCCAATAGAGAGAACTGCCAGGAGTTGCCTATCACAGAGGTAACAACAACGACCTTGTCTCCACCTGGTCTTTACTTGCTTTGGGTTTGGATTCATATCGACCAGTAACATAGATTTCACTAACTGGCTTCTGTGAATCTGCACTTGCCAAAATGTGAGAAGATAGGATGGCCTGTTATACTACTGTAGGAGTGCCATGATTACAATACATACAGTACAAGTCAAAGTTTGGACACACCTACTCATTCCAGGGTTTTCTTTATTTTTTACTATATTCTACATTATAGAATAATAGTGAAGACATCAAAACTATGAATAACACATATGGAATCATGTAGTAACCAAAAAAGTGAGATTCCTCAAAGTAGCTAGTAGCCCTTTGCCTTGATGACAACTTTGCACACTCTTGGCATTCTCTCAACCAGCTTCATGAGGTAGTCACCTGGAATGCGTTTCAATTAACAGGTGTGCCTTGTTAAAAGTTAATTTGTGGAATTGTTTTCCTTCTTAATGCGTTTGAGCCATTCAAATCAAATCAAATTGTATCCGTCACATGCGCCGAATACAACAGGTATTTCACCTTACAGTGGAATGCTTACAAGACCATAAACAACAATGCAGTTTCAAAAAATACAGATAAGAATAAGAGATAAAAGTAACAAATAATTAAAGAGCAGCAGTAAAATTGCAATATATATACAGGGGGGTACCAATACAGAGTCAATTTGTACCGGTTAGTTGAGGTAATAGTACATGTAGGTAGAGTTACTAAAAGTGACTATGCACAGATGACAACAGAGAGTAGCAGTGGTGTAAAGAGGGGGTAGGGGGGGCAATACAAATAGTCTGGGTGTAACGTTCGTTGTTTGAAGGAGACCAAGGCGCAGCGTAATTTGTGGTCATCATATTTATTTAAATGAGAACCAGCAACATAATAACAAAGTGAAACCAAAACGAACATACCGTTCCGTAGGCTACAATAGCTGTACAAAAACAAGATCCCGCAACATAGGTGGGAAAAAAGGCTACCTAAGTATGATTCCCAATCAGAGGCAACGATAGACAGCTGCCTCTGATTGGGAACCACACTCGGCCAAACACAAAGAAATACAAAAGATAGAATGCCCACCCCACATCACACCCTGACCTCACCAAATAGAGAAATAAAACAGCTCTCTAAAATCAGGGAGTGACAGTACCCCCCCCCCCCCCCCCCCCCCCCCCAAAGGTGCGGACTCCAGGCGCAAACCTGAACTTATAAGGGAGGGTCCGGGTGTGCATCTACCCTTAAAGGCGGCTCCACCTCTGACTCCACCCATTTTGGTGGCGCCTCTGGTGCGGGGACCCTCTCCGCAGGTCCCGGACTGGGGACCCCCGTTGCAGGCCCCGGACTGGGGACCGTCTCTGGAGGCTCCGGACTGGGGACCGTCGCTGGAGGCTCCGGACTGGAGACCGTTGCTGCAGGCTCCGGACTGACCCGTGGAGCAGGCACAGGATGAACCGGGCTGTGAGAGAGCACTGGAGATCTGGTGCTTATCCTTGGCACCACTCTTCCAGGCCGAATGCCCACTTTAGCCCGGCACCTCCAGAGCGCAGGCACAGGTCGAACCGGGCTGTGGGGGAGCACTAGAGATCTGGCGCTTAGAACTTGCACCGCTCTTCGTGACTGAATGCCCACTTTAGCCCGGAACGTGCGGAGCGCAGGCACAGGACACACTGATCTGTCACAGCGCACCGGAGACACAGTGCGCAGAGCCGGCGCAGGATACCCTGGGCCAAAACGGCGCACCGGAGACCAAGAGCGCTGAGCTGGCACAATCCGCCCTGGTTGGATGTCCACTCTAGTGTAGCATTTGCGGAGAGCTGGCTCCGAGCGCACTGGGCTGTGCATGCGCACTGGAGACACCGTGCGCTTTACCGCATAACACGGTGCCTGACCGGTCACACGCTCCCCATGGTAAACACGGGGAGTTGGCTCAGGTCTACAACCTGACTCCGCCAATCTCCCCGTGTGCCCCCTCCCCAAAAAATTGGGGGGGCTGCCTCTCATGCATGCTTCGTCGTGCCAACTTTTCGTATCCTCGCCGTTCCGCTTTTGCTGCTTCCATCTCCTCCTTAGAATGGGGATATTCCCCAGCCTGCGCCCAGGGTCCCTTGCCTTCCAGTATCTCCTCCCATGTCCTCCTCCAGAAAACACTGCTTGGTCTTTTTGTGGTGGGATCTTCTGTAACGTTCGTCTGAAGAAGTGGACCAAGGCGCAGCGTAATTTGTGGTCATCATATTTATTTAAATGAGAACAAGCAACAAAATAACAAAGTGAATCCAAAACGAACGTACCGTTCCGTAAGCTACAAGAGCTGTACAAAAACAAGATACCACAACATAGGTGGGAAAAAAGGCTACCTAAGTATGATTCCCAATCAGAGAATACGATAGACAGCTGCCTCTGATTGGGAACCACACTCGGCCAAACACAAAGAAATACAAAACATCACACCCTGACCTTACCAAATAGAGAAATAAAATGGCTCTCTAAAGTCAGGGCGTGACACTGGGTAGCCATTTGACTAGATGTTCAGGAGTCTTATGGCTTGGGGGTAGAAGCTGCCACCGCTTGTCGTGCGGTGGCAGAGAGAGCAGTCTATGACTAGGGTGGCTGGAGTCTTTGACAATTTTTAGGGCCTTCCTCTTACACCGCCTGGTATAGAGGTCCTGGATGGCAGGAAGCTTGACCCCAGTGATGTACTGGGTCGTTTGCACTACCCTCTGTAGTGCCTTGTGGTCGGAGGCCTAGCAGTTGCCATACCAGGCAGTGATGCAACCAGTCAGGATGCTCTCGATGGTGCAGCTGTAGAATCTTTTGAGGATCTGAGGACCTATGCCAAATCTTTTCAGCCTTTTAAAGCACTTCGTGGCTACAGACGTGAGTGCTACGGGTCGGTCGTCATTTAGGCAGGTTACCTTAGTGTTCTTGGGCACAGGGACTATGGTGGTCTGCTTGAAACATGTTGGTATTACAGACGGATAGGATAGGGAGAGGTTGAAAATGTCAGTGAAGAAACTTGCCAGTTGGTCAGCGCATGCTCGCAGTACACGTCCTGGTAATCCGTCTGGGCCTGAGGCCTTGTGAATGTTGACCTGTTTAAAGTTCTTACTCACATCGGCAGTCTTCCGGGAACAGCTGGTGCTCTCATGCATGTTTCAGTTTTATTTGCCTCGAAGCAACCATAGAAGTAGTTTAGCTCGTCTGGTAGGCTTGTGTCACTGGGCAGCTCTCGGCTATGCTTCCCTTTGTAGTCTTTAATGGTTTGCAAGCCCTGTCACATCCGACTAGCATCAGAGCTGGTGTATTACGATCTTAGTCCTGTATTAACGCTTTGCCTGTTTGATGGTTCGTCGGAGGGCTCTTTGATAGCGGCAGCTCTAGCTTTAGCTCAGTGTGGATGCTGCATGTAATCCATGGCTTCTGGTTGGGGTATGTATGTATTGACGTCGTCAATGCACTTATTGATGAAGCCGATGACTGAGGTGGTGTACTCCTCAATGCCATCGGAGGAATCCCGGAATATATTCCAGTCTGTGCCAGCAAAACAGTCCTGTAGCTTAGCATCTGCTTAATCTGACCATTTTTTTATTGATCTAGTCACTGGTGCTTCCTGCTTGAATTTTTGCTTCTAAGCAGGAATCAGGAGGTTAGAATTATGGTCAGATTTGCCAAATGGAGGGCGAGGGATTGCTTTGTTTGCATCGCTGTGTTTGGAGTATAGGTGGGCCAGAGTTATTTTTCCTCTGGTTGCACATTTAACATGCTGATATAAATTTGGTTAAACGGATTTAAGTTTTCCTGCATTAAAGTACCCAGGCTACTAGGAGTGCAGCCTCTAGATGAGCGTTTTCTTGTTTGTTAATGGCGGAATACAGCTCATTCAATGCTGTCTTAGTGCCAGCCTCTGACTGTGGTGGTATGTAAACAGCTACAAGGAATACAGATGAAAACTCTCTCGGTAGGTAGTGTGGTCAACAGCTTATCATGAGATACTCTACTTCAGTCGAGCAATATCTCTAGACTTCCTTAGATATCGTGCACCGGCTGTTGTTTACAAAAATACATGTACCGCCACCACTTGTCTTACCAGATGCCGCTGTTCTATCCTGCCCGTACATCATATTTTCGGTCATAATGTAACATTATTTACAAAATCATTTTTTTAAATGAGTTACAATCGCCTGTGGGCACATTAAACGTCTTCCTTCTTCTCCAGGCGGCATCTTGTGACAAGGTAGGGTTGGTTTACAGAAAATAGCCCTATTTGGTAAAAGACCAAGTCCATATTGTGGCAAGAAAGCTCAAATAAGCAAAGAGAAATGGCAGCCCATCATTACTTTAAGACATGAAGGTCAGTCAATCCAGAAAATGTCTAGAATTTTGAAAGTTTCTTCAAGTGCAGTCACAAATACCATCAAGGGCTATGATGAAACTGGCTCTCTTCAGACCACCACAGGAAAGGAAGACCCAGAGTTACCTCTGCTGCAGAAGATAAGTTCATTAGAGTTACTAGCCTCAGAGTTCAAGTTACAGACACATCTCAACATCAACTGTGTCAATCAGGTCTTCATGGTCTAATTGCTGCAAAGAAACCACTACTAAAGGACACCAATAAGAAGAAGAGACTTGCTTGGGCCAAGAAACATGAGCAATGGACATTAGACCGGTGGAAATCTGTACAAATTTCTGATTTTTGGTTCCAACCGCCATGTCTTTGTGAGACGCAGAGGAGGTGAACGGAGGATCTCCGTATGTGTGGTTCCCACCGTGAAGCATGGAGGAGGAGGTGTGATGGTGTGGGGGGCTTTGCTGGTGACACTGTCTGTGATTTATTTAGAATTCAAGCATTCTGCAGTGATACGCCATCCCATCTGGTTTGCGCTTCGTGGGACTATAATTTGTTTTTTAACAGGACAATGACCCAAAACACACATCCAGGCTGTGTAAGGGCTATTTGACTAAGCAAGAGAGTGATGTTGTTGCATCAGATGACCTGGCCTCCACAATCAGCCGACCTCAACCCAATTGAGATGGTTTGTGATGAGTTGGACCGCAGAGTGAAGTAAAAGCAGCCAACAGGTGCTCAGCATGTGTGGGAAGTCCTTCAAGACTGTTGGAGAAGTATTCCAGGTAAAGCTGGTTGAGAGAATGCCAAGAGTGTGCAAGGCTGTCATCAAGGCAAAGGGTGGCTACTTTGAAGAACCTAAAATGTAAAATATATTTTCATATGTTTAACACTTTTTTTGGTTACTACATGATTCCAAATGTTTTATTTCATAGTTTTGATGTCTTCACAATTGTAGAAAATAGTAAAAATAAAGAAAAACTCTTGAATGAGTAGGTGTTTCCAAACTTATGACTGGTACTGTACGTCAAATAAGCACTTACCTCCATACAGAGTGAATACTGCTGGATCTCACTCTCAATTTAGCCCCATTTTGTCAGCATATTAAAGTCTGACTCCTCAGGTCAGAATTGTATATTAGAATACATGCTATTATGAGGGGGCTGTCCTATTGTCCCGTAGACTGCAGAAAAAAGTAATGTCTTTCTTTATGATTCAAATATCAATTTGGCAATGGTCTATTCCCTCTAGCTTTGAGGGTTTCTTTTGGACAGGTGCTTTAGCTTCTTCTGACACTCTGGGTGAAGGTGGTGTGACTACTTCACTAACTCTACATGTTTCTCATTTCTCTTGCTTCTTCAGATGTATGCCAATGCTGAGGTATTTATCTTTCTTCCTTTTTTTCTTGGTGTTTTTTGGGGCAAATAATCTACTTCAATGCTCTGTTGCCTAATTGCCTTGATGCTTTGTTACTTTAGTGGCACAATCAAACTCTGGCTGGAGTAAGAAGCTTCTCCACTCCCCTCAGAGTGGCCTTCACTCCTTCTCATGTACTCATCGACTGTGATGTCTCTTCTCCCTCCAGCCTGACCCCAAGCCTATCCCTGGCCCTCCCGGTCCCACCGGCCCTGAGGGGCCCCGGGGGCCACATGGAGAGGACGGCAGGGACGGTAGAGATGTAAGTCTATCCACCTCATCCAAACTACATGTAGAATGAAGAATTAACCATAGCGTTATGTAATTAACCATGCTGGATATTGCCTCAAACTGCGTGAATTGGTAAGATGTATTAGACAGACAGTACGCACTTTTCTTATTTCTCTATTCTCAATGACTAGAATGGACAACAACTGTCTTCCTTTTTTCTTGCAGGGCCTTCCAGGTTCACCTGGCAATGCTGGCACTTCTGTAAGTACGAGATGTCATATTATTAAATGTGTTTCATTCTCTAACTATTTATTTGACTCTTTGTTGCCATCCTGTAGCTCAACCTCATTACTTACAATCAATTTAGCTGCAAAAATAGATCAGTGTTCTCTCCTCCACCTTGCCTGCCTCTAATCTCTCTCTCGCTGTCTGTTGTAGGCTATCTGTTGTATCTGTTACTAGGCTGTCTGTTGTATCTGTTACTAGGCTGTCTGTTGTATCTGTTACTAGGCTGTCTGTTGTATCTCTTACTAGGCTGTCTGTTATATCTGTTACTAGGCTGTCTGTTGTATCTGTTACTAGGCTGTCTGTTGTATCTGTTACTAGGCTGTCTGTTGTATCTGTTACTAGGCTGTCTGTTGTATCTGTTACTAGGCTGTCTGTCGTGTCTGTAACTCAGTTGCCTGTTGTGTCTGTTACTAGGCTGTGTGTTGTATCTGTTACTAGGCTGTCTGTTGTATCTGTAACTATTCTGTCAGTTAAATCTGTTACTCAGCGGTCTGCTGTGTCTGTTACTAGGCAGTGTGTTGTATCTGTTACTAGGCTGTGTGTTGTATCTGTTACTAGGCTGTGTGTTGTATCTGTTACTAGGCTGTCTGTTGTATCTGTAACTAGGCTGTCTGTCATGTCTGTTACTCAGTTGCCTGCTGTGTCTGTTACTAGGCTGTGTGTTGTGTCTGTTACTAGGCTGTGTGTTGTATCTGTTACTAGGCTGTCTGTTGTATCTATTACTAGGCTGTGTGTTGTATATGTTACTAGGCTGTGTGTTGTATCTGTTACTAGACTGACAGTTGTGTCTGTTTCTAGGCTGTTTGTTGTATCTGTTACTAGGCTGTGTGTTGTGTCTGTTACTAGGCTGTGTGTTGTGTCTGTTACTAGGCGGTGTGTTGTATCTGTTACTAGGCTATGTGTTGTATCTGTTACTAGGCTGTCTGTTGTGTCTGTTACTAGGTTATGTGTTGTGTCTGTTACTAGGCTGTGTGTTGTATCTGTTACTAGGCGGTGTGTTGTGTCTGTTACTAGGCTGTGTGTTGTGTCTGTTACTAGGCTGTCTGTTGTGTATGTTACTAGGTTGTGTGTTGTGTCTGTTACTAGGCTGTGTGTTGTATCTGTTACTAGGCGGTGTGTTGTGTCTGTTACTAGGTTGTGTGTTGTATCTGTTACTAGGCTGTCTGTTGTGTCTGTTACTAGGTTGTGTGTTGTATCTGTTACCAGGTTGTGTGTTGTATCTGTTACTAGGCTGTCTGTTGTGTCTGTTACTAGGTTGTGTGTTGTATCTGTTACTAGGCTGTCTGTTGTATCTGTTACTAGGCTTTCTGTTGTGTCTGTTACTAGGTTGTGTGTTGTATCTGTTACTAGGCTGTCTGTTGTATCTGTTACTAGGCTGTTTGTTGTATCTGTTACTAGGCTGTCTGTTGTGTCTGTAACTCGGCTGTCGGTTGTGTCTGTAACTCAGCTGCCGGCTGTGTCTGTAACTTGGCTGTCTGTTGTGTCTGTTACTAGGCGTCTGTTGTGTCTGTAACTAGGCTGTGTGTTGTATCTGTTACTAGGCTGTCGTATCTGTTACTAGGCTGTCTGTTGTATCTGTTACTAGACTGTCTGTTGTGTCTGTTACTAGGTTGTGTGTTGTATCTGTTACTAGGCTGTCTGTTGTGTCTGTAACTCAGCTGCCGGCTGTGTCTGTAACTCAGCTGCCGGCTGTGTCTGTAACTTGGCTGTCTGTTGTGTCTGTTACTAGGCGTCTGTTGTGTCTGTAACTAGGCTGTGTGTTGTATCTGTTACTAGGCTGTCTGTTGTATCTGTTACTAGGCTGTCTGTTGTATCTGTTACTAGGCTGTCTGTTGTGTCTGTTACTAGGCTGTGTGTTGTATCTGTTACTAGGCGGTGTGTTGTGTCTGTTACTAGGTTGTGTGTTGTATCTGTTACTAGGCTGTCTGTTGTATCTGTTACTAGGCTGTTTGTTGTATCTGTTACTAGGCTGTTTGTTGTATCTGTTACTAGGCTGTCTGTTGTGTCTGTAACTTGGCTGTCTGTTGTGTCTGTAACTCAGCTGTGTGTTGTGTCTGTTTCTCAGGGGGCCAAAGGGGACCAGGGGGAGATTGGTCTTCCTGGACATAGAGGCATGCCTGGCCTACCAGGAGCTGCTGTAAGCATCACTACCTCCTACTTGTAGCACACACAACACACACCTCCTGTCACACACTCAACCTCTATTTTGTCTTGTGGAGCAAGACAGAGTTGTTCTCTATCACCTTATTCATTGAACCGTTAACACCAGCTATCCACCACTCAACTGATATTATTAGAATTCAAGCTGGTGGCGAGAGAATGTTTTAGCTTGTAGATTGTGTGTGAATCAAGGATTTCTTCTCTTTTTAATGAAGGGAATACCTGGTTCAATGGGCCCAAGAGGACCTGTGGGTGAGAGAGTGAGTTTTTTTTCTTACCAGAACCTACTAAAGAAACTATGTCTTCCTAATAACTGTAACAGCAGGGACAATGTTAACTAATATCTGACTGCTCTGTGTCTAATAACAGGGACTTCAAGGTTTTCCTGGGCCAGCAGGCTCTCCTGTAAGTATCCACTATCTTTGTCATCTTTAGATCGTCAGATATTAATGGGAACATTTTGCTGACATGAATAGCCATGAAGCCATGGAACATGTCAGACCACTTTATTTCTATAGCTAAATAATATGATTTGTCTGATAGCGTTTTCTCTCATTTCCCAGGGACCTGCGACAGCTGGACCTCCCGTATGTACTACAAACTCTTCAACATCTTCAGAGAATCTTCACCCCGTGTTCTAAATGGCATTAAGACAGCATACAGTACTTATATCGAGCCCTACTAAGGGGCTATAGAATAATTGTATAACTTGTGTATGTCGCTCCCTACAGGGCCCACCTGGGAAAGCAGGAACTCCAGGAGACGAGGGGAACATTGGGCCTGAGGTCAGTGTTCAAATAAGGATCACATCCTACATAACTACAGTAGATGAGTGATTAACAAGAACACATCCAGCAATAAAAACATACAGGATATGTTTCAAGTTGTCTTAGTCATATGTACAGGATTTGACAATACAACAATACAATACAATATGTACAGGATTTTTGACAATAAGAAATAATAAAATATAAGAATATGAACATATAGTAAATGGCTCAGTAGAATAGAATAAACATTTTAGCATAATGTGCTGCCTTCTGTACTGTTTCATTGGTTCTTTTGATATCCTGTGGACAATTTTGTTACTAATATATATCAGACTTTTCAGAAGTCTGAAATGTCTAGAAGGACATTCCAGGTGTTTGAGCTCTAAATGCAATGATCTATTGTTATCAGGGTGCCCCTGGGCCTAGAGGGGGTCTGGGTCTCGCTGGTCCCCCTGGTCTACCAGGACCACCTGGACCTGCGGTAAGTACTGATGCTAACCTCTTACTTATGGATCTAACCTGAAATAAGTGAATTCAACATCTGTATCATCATGAGTCTGACCTATGTTTCTATCTGTTGAGGTTTCAGATGTAGCTTTGTCTCTTTGGTCTTTCCCATTAACCTAAGTGTTTTTTTAAATCCATATTGTCATAAGAGTTCTCTCCAATTATTATACTGACATCTTAACCCTGATGTAGAGTGATAATCAGTATCACTCCTGCATTACTTGACACTGATTGCACAGCCTCGAACACTGGAGATCTTTGCTGTAGTGTCTGTGGACATCTACACTCTGTTTTAGACCTATGTCTAAAACAGATATGTGCTGTTTTATCTCTGTCACTCACTCTGCTGTGTTTTAGGGACCACCTGGGGCTGGCAAAGCTGAAGGGAGTGGGGAAGATGTGAGTCTCTTTTTACCATCTTTCTCATGGTTAAACCATCTTGCACAGGGTTACTGTAAATCATCTTTCACATGGTTAAACCATCTTTCACAGGGTTACTGTAAATCATCTTTCACATGGTTAAACCATCTTTCACAGGGTTACTGTAAATCATCTTTCAGAGGGTTAAACTATCTTTCACTGAGATTCCTAAAGATTGGAAAGTGGCCCTCTTCAAAGGGGGAGACACTCTAGACCCAAACTGTTACAGACCTATATCCATCCTGCCCTGCCTTTCTAAAGTCTTCGAAAGCCAAGTGAACAAACAGATCACTGACCATTTCGAATCCCACCGTACCTTCTCCACTATGCAATCCGGTTTCCGAGCTGGTCATGGGTGCACCTCAGCCACGCTCAAGGTCCTAAACGATATCATAACCGCCATCGATAAAAGACAGTACTGTTCAGCCGTCTTCATCGACCTGGCCAAGGCTTTCGACTCTGTCAATCACTGTATTCTTATCGGCAGACTCAACAGCCTTGGTTTCTCTAATGACTGCCTCGCCTGGTTCACTAACTACTTCGCAGATAGAGTTCAGTGTGTCAAATCGGAGGGCCTGTTGTCCGGACCTCTGGCTGTCTCTATGGGGGTGCCACAAGGTTCAATTCTCGAGCCGGCTCTTTTCTCTCTACATATCAATGATGTCGCTCTTGCTGCAGGTGATGCTTTGATCCACCTCTACGCAGACGACACCATGTTAACAAACCTCCAAACGAGCTTCAATGCCTTCAACACTCCTTCCGTAGCCTCCAATTGCTCTTAAATGCTAGTAAAACGAAATGCATGCTCTTCAACCAATCTCTGCCCGCACCCGCCCGCCTGACTAGCATCACAACCCTGGACGGTTCTGACTTAGAATATGTGTACAACTACAAATACCTAGGTGTCTGGCTAGACTGTAAACTCTCTTTCCAGACTCATATTATTAAGCATCTCCAATCCAAAATTAAATCTAGAATCGGCTTCCTATTTCGCAACAAAGCCTCCTTCACTCATGCTGCCAAACATACCCTCGTAAAACGGACTATCCTACCGATCCTTGCCTTTGGCGATGTCATTTACAAAATAGCCTCCAACACTTTACTCAGCAAATAGGATGCAGTCTTTCACAGTGCCATTCGCTTTGTCACCAAAGCCCCATATACTACCCACCACTGCGACCTGTATGCTCTCGTTGGCTGGTCCTCGCTACATATTCATCGCCAAACCCACTCGCTCCAGGTCATCTATAAGTCTTTGCTAGGTAAAGATCTGCCTTATCTCAGCTCACTGGTCACCATAAAAACACCCACCTGTAGCACGCACTCCAGCAGGTATATTTCACTGGTCATCCCCAAAGCCAACACCTACTTTGGCCGCCTTTCCTTCCAGTTCTCTGCTGCCAATGACTGGAACGAATTGCAAAAATCACTGAAGTTGGAGACTTATATCTCCCTCACTAACTTTAATCATCAGCTGTCAGAGCAGCTTACCGGTCGCTGCAGCTGTACACAGCCCATCTGTAAATAGCCCATCCAACCAACTACCTACCTCATCCCCATATTTGTTTTTGTTTTTCTGCTCTTTTGCACACCAGTATTTCTACTTGCACATCCTCATCTGCATGTCTGTCACTCCAGTGTTAATTGCTAAATTGTAATTACTTCACCACTATGGCCTATTTATTACCTTACCTCCTTACTTCATTTGCACACACTGTGTACAGATTTTTCTTTTGTGTTATTGACTGTACGTTTGTTTATCCCATGTGTAACTCTGTGTTGTTGTTTTTGTCACACTGCTTTGCTTTATCTTGGCCAGGTCGCAGTTGTAAATGAGAACTTGTTCTCAACTGGCCTACCTGGTTAAATAAAGGTGAAATAAAAATATAAAAAAAATATAACAAAAAATTCACAGGGTTAAACCATCTTTCACAGGGTTAAACCATCTTTCACAGGGTCTGCTAGGTCAGGGGTCTCCAACCCTGTTCATGGAGAGCTACCCTTCTGTAAGTTTTTGCCCCAACCCCCATTTATAACTAACTTGGCTCAGTTTAATCAACCAGCTAATTATTATAATCAGGAGTGCTGGAGTAGAATTGGAGTGGAAACCTACAGGACAGTAGCTCTCCAGGGACAGGGTTGGAGAGCCCTGGACTAAGTGCTTCAGAGCCTAATGTTGCTGCAATAACTACACTTCAGCTTAATTCACACTTCTTTTATAAACGGTTGTTGTTGCTGTCATTTAATTCTGACAAACCTGCATGTGGAAAATTGGTAGCTTAGGTGTTCTTCGGTTAGTAGCTATCGAATAGGAGGTGAGCCCCTTGCAGGTGTAGTGATAATGTAATGTCTGTGTCTGTCTGTTTGTTTGCAGTGCCCTGCTGCCTGTCCAGCTGGACCACAGGGAAGCCCAGGGCTACCAGGGATAAAGGTGAGGAATCTTAATGACAGAAACTGAATGAGTACATACAGTGGCTTGTGAAAGTGTTCACCCCCCTTGGCATTTTTCCTATTTTGTTGCCTTACAACCTGGAATTTAAATAGATTTTTGGGGGGTTTGTATCAGTTGATTTACAAAACATGCCTACCACTTTAAAGATGCAAAATATTTTTAATTGTGAAACAAACAAGAAATATGACAAAAAAAATGAACTTGAGTGTGCATAACTATTCACCCCCCCCCAAAGTCATTACTTTGTAGAGTCACCTTTTGCAGCAATTACAGCTGCAAGTCTCTTGAGGTATGTGTCCATAAGCTTGCACATCTAGCCACTGGGATTTCTGCCTATTCTTCAAGGCAAAACTGCTCCAGCTCCTTCAAGTTGGATGGGTTCCGCTGGTGTACAGCAATCTTTAAGTCATACCACCGATTCTCAAATGGATTGAGGTCTGGGCTTTGACTAGGCCATTTCAATACATTTAAATATTTCCCCTTAAACCACTCGAGTGTTGCTTTAGCAGTATGCTTAGGGTCATTGTCCTGCTGGAAGGTGAACCCCCGTCCCAGTCTCAAATCTCTGGAAGACTGAAACAGGTTTCCCTCAAGAATTTCCCTGTATTTAGCACCATCCATCGTTCCTTCAATTCTGACCAGTTTCCCAGTCCCTGCCAATGAAAACATCCCCACACCATGATGCTGCCACCACCATGCTTCACTGTAGGGATGGGGTTCTCGGGGTGATGAGAGGTGTTGGGTTTGTGCCAGACATAGTGTTTTTCTTGATGGCCAAAAAGCTACATTTTAGTCTCATCTGACCAGAGGTGTATATTCTTTCATATGTTTGGGGAGTCTCCCACATGCCTTTTGGCAAACACCAAACGTGGTTGCTTATTTTTTTCTATAAGCAATGGCTTTTTTCTGGCAACTTTTCCGTAAAGCCCATATCTGTGGAGTGTACGACTTAAAGTGGTCCTATGGACAGATACTCCAATCTCCGCTGTGGAGCGTTGCAGCTCCTTCAGGGTTATCTTTGGTCTCTTTGTTGCCTCTCTGATTAATGCCCTCCTTGCCTGGTCTGTGAGTGTTGGTGGCCCTCTCTTGGCAGGTTTGTTGTGGTGCCATATTCTTTAAAAAAAAAAATTATAATGAATGACGCTCCGTGGGATGTTCAACGTTTCTGATATTTTTTATAACCCAACCCTGATCTGTACTTCTCCACAACTTTGTCCCTGACCTGTTTGGAGAGCTCATTGGTCTTAATGGTGCCGCTTACTTGGTGCTGCCCCTTGCTTAGTAGTGTTGCAGACTCTGGGGCCTTTCAGAACAGGTGTATATATACTGAGATCACGTGACACTTAGATTGCACACAGGTGGACTTTATTTAACGAATTATGTGACTTCTGGGGGTAATTGGTTGCACCAGATCTTATTTAGGGGCTTCATAGCAGAGGGGGTGAATAGATATGCATGCACCACTTTTCAGTTGTTGTTGTTTTTAGTTTTTTGAAATAAGTAATTTTTTTTCATTTCACTTCACCAATTTGGACTATTTTGTGCATGTTCATTACATGAAATCCAAATAAAAATCAGTTTAAATTACAGGTTGTAATACAACAAAATAGGAAAAACGCCAAGGGGGATGAATACTTTTGCAAGGCCCTGTACCTGGCTTTGAGCAACAGAGCCCTTATCATCATTTATACCATTGTGGTCACTGGTTTTCTCTGAGATCCCAGTATCTAATAATTGTAATGGATTGATGTACTGTAGGGCTTTTCCAGATTCTCAAAGCGCTTTACAGTTTAGGGGGAAACTCCCTGTGTGAACTACCGATGTGTAGAGCGTCTGATAGTAGTTTGATGACATTCAGTCTGAACTGGATTGCTATGTCTTCTCTAGGGGCACAATGGATTACCAGGTGATGATGGAGCTGCAGGGGAAGCTGGACAAAAGGTATGACAAGCAATCAATTCTCATGTTTAGTGAAGAAGTGTGATGTCTGACAATGTGCTTAAGTACAGTACATTGGGTGGTTAGGATGATTATGCAAGCATACAAATCACTACATGTGAGTATTTGTGTTTTTCCTATGTTGCTAATCCACAGGGTGAGCCAGGACCATCTGGGGTGCAGGGACTACCAGGCAAGATGGGAGATGATGTAAGAACCGTACTTGCTCTGAAAGATACAGTTGAAGTCGGAAGTTTATATACACTTAGGTTGGAGTCATTAAAACTCGTTTTTCAACCACTCCACAAATTTCTTGTCAACAACTATAGTTTTGGCAAGTCGGTTACGACATCTATTTTGTGCATGACACAAGTAATTTTTCCAACAATTTTTTACAGACAGATTATTTCACTTATAATTCACTGTATCACAATTCCAGTGGGTCAGAAGTTTACATAAACTAAGTTGACTGTGCCTTTAAACGGCTTGGAAAATTCCAGAAAATGATGTCATGGCTTTAGAAGCTTCTGATATGCTAATTGACATCATTTGAGTCAGTTGGAGGTGTACCTATGGATGTATTTCAAGGCCTACCTTCAAACTCAGTGCCTCTTTGCTTGACATCATGAGAAAATCAAAAAAAATCAGCCAAGACCTCAATAAAAAAAATGTACACCCCCGCAAGTCTGGTTCCTCCTTGGGAGCAATTTCCAAACACCTGAAGGTACCACGTTCATCTGTACAAACAATAGTACGCAAGTATAAACTCCATGGGACCATGCAGCCGTCATACCGCTCAGGAAAGAGATATGTCCTGTCTCCTAGAGATGAACGTACTTTGGTGCGAAAAATGCAAATCAATCCCAGAACAACAGCAAAGGACCTTGTGAAAATGCTGGAGGAAACAGGCACCAGGGTATCTATATACACAGTAAAACGAGTCCTATATCAACATAACCTGAAAGGCAGCTCAGCAAGGAAGAAGCCACTGCTCCAAATCCTGCCATAACAAAAGCCAGACTAGGGTTAGCAATTGCACATGGGGACAAAGATCGTACTTTTTGGAGAAATGTCCTCTGGTCTGATGAAACAAAACTAGAACTATTTAGCCATATTGACCATTGTTATGTTTAGAGGAAAAAGGGGGAGGATTGCAAGCTGAAGAACACCATCCCAACCGTGAAGCACGGGGCTGGCAGCATCATGTTGTGAGGGTGCTTTGCTGCAGAAGGGACTGGTGCACTTCACAAAATAGATAGCATCATGAGGGAGGAAAATGATGTGGATATATTGAAGCAACATCTCAAGACATCAGACACGAAGTTAAAGCTTGGTTGCAAATGGGTCTTCCAAATGGACAATGACCCCAAGCATACTTCCAAAGTTGTGGCAAAAGGGCTTAAGGACAACAAAGTCAAGGTATTGGAGTGGCCATCACAAAGCCCTGACCACATCCAATAGAAAATTTGTAGGCAGAACTGAAAAAGCATGTGTGAGCAAGGAGGCCTACACACCTGATTCACACACCAGCTCTGTCAGGAGGAATGGTCCAAAATTCACCCAACTTATTGTGGGAAGCTTGTGGAAGGCTACCTGAAACATTTGACCCAAGATTAAATTGTTTAAGGCAATGCTACCAAATACTAATTGAGTGTATGTAAACTTCTGACCCACTGGGAATGTGATGAAATAAATAAAAGCTGAAATGAATCATTCTCTCTACTATTATTCTGACATTTCACGTTCTTAAAATAAAGTGGTGATCCTAACTGGCCTAAGACAGGGACTTTTTTACTAGGATTTAATGTCAGGAATTGTGAAAAACTGAGTTTATATGTATTTGGCTAAGGTGTATGTAAACTTCCGACTTCAACTGTACCAACACATATAGACTGATCTAATCTACTTCACTGTCTGATAATGAAAGTCCCAAATTCTCTTGCTTTGTCATTTATATACTTCTGTTTTTCTGTTCCAAGCTGAACATAGGTAATGAGAATACCGACATGTTACATAGGATTTCTGCCTTAAGCGCAAAATGTGTATCTTGCGCATTCAAAGATGGTACATAGGATTTCTGCTTCAAGTGGAAATTGCTCATACAACCAGCCATTTATAACTGATTAATGTGTTTGCTGCGCATCACTGTAAATCATATGAAATATAATTCATTTTAACGTCTGTAATACATTCCAGGGACAAAGAGGTCCAATTGGTTTTCCTGGTACTCTTGGAGAGAAAGGAGACAGGGTAAGGTTTTAAAACAATATTTACTGCAAGTCTTATTGACGTTTTACTCTAGTGTTTAAAGTCTTAAACTCACCATCTGTGTTCTCTGCTCCACTCAGGGTCCCCCTGGTTTCAACGGTATCCCAGGACCCACTGGACCACCGGGATCTCCTGTAAGCACTACTCATTTAATTAACCCAATCAATTATAACTGCCATTTTCAATGTCCGTAGGCGGACTGGAGGACAGACTGTGGTTGACATCACCTCGGGCTGAAGAGTGTTTTCCAAAATGTCTGCCGTTATGTACTGTAGTGACTGACCACTTGTCTTCTTTTAGGGTGTGGAGGGCAGTCGTGGACGTCAGGGTCTGGAGGGAGAAAAAGGTGATGATGTGAGTATCTCCTCTCTTCTACCTCTAAAGGTTTTTCTTTTTGTTTGCCTTAAATTGTTTCATGGTTCATTGCATGTGTGTTTTCTTAGGGAGCGATGGGTCCTCAAGGAGATCAGGGTCCTGTTGGTGCAAAGGGAGACACTGTGAGTAAACAACTAATACATCATAAACGATGTCCTTACCAATAAGTTATCAGATGCATGCGAGATCCTTTTGTATTGTTAGTTGTATAGTTAGATTTCCATGAATAATTAACATTTTGCAAAATCAAATCAAATGTGTATTTATATAGCCCTTCTTACATCAGCTGATATCTCAAAGAGCTGGACAGAAACCCAGCCTAAAACCCCAAACAGCAAGCAATGCAGGTGTAGAAGTATGGTGGTTAGGAAAAACTCCCTAGAAAGGCCAAAACCTAGGAAGAAACCTGGAGAGGAACCAGGCTATGAGGGGTGGCCAGTCCTCTTTTGGCTGTGCCAGGTGGAGATTATAACAGAACATGGCCAAGATGTTCAAATGTTAATAAATGACCAGCATGGTCAAATAATAGTAATCACAGTAGTTGTCGAGGGTGCAGCAAGTCAGCACCTCAGGAGTAAATGTCAGTTGGCTTTTCATAGCTGATCATTTAGAGTATCTCTACCACTCCTGTTCTCTAGAGAGTTGAAAACAGCCGGTCTGGGACAGGTAGCACATCCGGTGAACAGGTCAGGGTTCCATAGCCGCAGGCAGAACAGTTGAAAATGGAGCAGCAGCACAGCCAGGTAGACTGGGGACAGCAAGGAGTCATCATGCCAGGTAGTCCTGAGGCATGGTCCTAGGGCTCAGGTCCTCCGAGAGAGAGAAAGAAAGAGAGAATTAGAGAGAGCATACTTAAATTCACACAGGACACCGGATAAGACAGGAGAAGTACTCCAGATATAACAGACTGACCCTAGCCCCCCGACACATAAACTGTGATTATGATGCGGAGTGGTGGTGTTGTTGTTATTGTTGTTGTTGTGATCAATGATGAACTGTCATTACAGGGTACTCCTGGGGAAGACGGCATGGATGGACTCCCTGGAGTGGATGGAGCTAAAGTTAGTCTACACTTTATGGCTACTATACATATATAGTTTAAATAAAGAGAATGTATCCAGTCTTACAAGATCTGTCAAGAAATCAATCGTTTATCCTATAAACATCCCTGTCATCTTTCCAACAGGGAGAGGCTGGCGTTCCCGGGACTGTTGGAGTCAGGGGTAAAGTTGGAATTCCAGTGAGTGTAATATTAATCTGGGACATTTGTCTTGAAATATTATTCATTTACAAACAGTGTTGTAGATTAGATGACCTTACAAGGTTTTGCTGGTATTTAAATGAAAGCAAAAGCTGTGAAAATCAATAGAGCGTTTATCTCCCAGTCAAACTGTACTGCAGACCAGATGAATAAATCATTCCCATGGCAGGGAAAACAGAATCAACAGAAACAACACAATAAGGAAGTAGTCTATCCCTAATGCCGTAGTGCTTTCAAAAATACCAATATACTGTACGGTATTCTGAGGATATCCTGTGTTGTTTCTCTAGGGGTTACCAGGAATGCAGGGGCTAGTTGGAGCTGGAGGTGCCAAGGTGAAGTGTATGTGTGTGTGTGTGTGACTGTGTGTCTGCCTGTGACTGTGTGGGTGCATGCCTGTCTTGGGTACAGTTTCACTCCTTGTGTTTGTCTATTGTAAAATAGTATATTTTTTGTACAGGGTGATACAGGAGATGAAGGACCAGTAGGACCAATCGGAGTTCCTGGGAAGACAGTGAGTATCACATTTCACACTTCAGGGTTTACTATCACTCAACACTGCTAGCCATGACTGTGGATCCATATTCTACTGATGGTGCTGAAGATGCTTAATAAGACTGTCGTGGTTGTTTAGGGGGCAACTGGACCATCAGGAGGAGATGGACAACCAGGAGACAAGGGAGCTTCTGTAAGTTGACCATATGTAACATTTGATTCTAGTTCAACTGCTTATAATGATCGGTTATTAAATATACATGCCAGTAGTCATTTATTATTCATATATTCAACTAGGATTGTCATGCATACTGCTCTTCAATAACAACCCCTGTCTGATGGTAACAATGAGCTGATAGCTAACCTCACATAAACCCACCAGACAGAGAGTATCTTTAGTTACATTTCATTTGTCCTGCATCACTCTCCTCAGGGTGAGACAGGAAAGCAGGGACCAGTGGGCGTCACAGGTGATACAGGCATCCAGGGTGACAAAGGGGACAAAGGTGACACTGGTGAAAAAGGACTGAAAGGTCACACTGGATATAAGGGAGACCAGGTAAGTTCTGATGTGTAGCTTACTGTTTTGGTAATAGTTGTCCGTTTGTAAATGAAGGGGCTTGAATGACTTCTAATTTCCTGTGCCTTGTTCCTAGGGTTCTATTGGTCCTGTTGGCCCAAAGGGAAGTGAAGTAAGTCTATGGATTCACGTCAATACCATATATCATGTCAATGATGATACAGTATGCTTTCGTAAGATACAGTATCTGTACTGACAATCTTACCGCTATCCACAGGGTGATCCAGGTCTTCCAGGAGATTCTGGAGTCAAGGGAGACCAGGTATATGTTCTACTGAGAGAAACATTTGATCTAGCTTTAGTACTCCCCAGTATTTGTAATAACTACAATGGTCCTAATTCAATCCATTGTTGTTTCTATAGGGTCCTCCTGGTGTTCCTGGACTCAAAGGACAGGTACAGAACAATGTTACAAATCAATTGATTGACTGGTTGATTGATTGATTGATGGGTGGAATAATTGAATACGTTGACATTGAAGACATGTTGCGTTGTCCACTCGCCTCTAGGTTGGAGAGAAGGGCCTGAAGGGATATACCGGGGAAGATGGTAGACCAGGGCAGCCAGGTCATGAAGGTTTGACCGGTCCCCAGGGAACCAATGGACTGGAGGGAGAGAGAGGGTTAACTGGATCACCTGGGCCTAGGGGCCTACCTGTAAGTACCTTCTTCCACGAAGTGAACGAAGACTGTAAAACACAAGTACTAAATAATCCTCTAGAATACTTTTTGGAATGGAGTGACATATAAATGTTCTAGTATTAATTAATATACTTTTTCCACTTTCAAATCCAATAGGGTCCTAAAGTGAATGATATTAAACTTCGAGAACTATGCTCAGCAATTGTTGAAGGTACGTGAATATTGTGTACACACTGTAACATTTGTAGCTCAAGGCAGTCTGCCATGTACAGTAGGGTGCTTTGTCAAATGGACATTTTAATCATTCTCTCCATCTAGAACACTTGGCAGAGTTTAAGAAGGAGGTCCTGAAGAAACCAGCAGCGATCGGGGCCCCTGGATTGGCAGGACTGCCGGGCCCTCCAGGTCCCCCGGGGCCAGCAGGGACTGTAGGAGAGGCCGGCCCCAGAGGACTGATGGGAATGAAGGGACCACATGGATACTTTGGGTTACCAGGTACACCTGGAAAACAAGGTAATGGAGAATCATGCATCAATAACTTACTAGATAAAAGGTGAAATGTATAAAGAACTGATCATTCCAATGGAATACTCGGACCATCTTGCAAATGCCCATTTCATTGTGCACAGTGGAGAACATAGAAACTACAACTAGAAAAGTATAGACTCAGACAGTATAGACTTAAAGCCCTCTCTGCTAAATCCTTTTAATTGCATCCCTGTTGTTCACACACACGCACACACGCACACGCACACACACGCAGGCACGGGCATACAGACACCTCCTGTGGGGATAATAGCCCATTTCAGACAGTCAATGTAAAACATCTGAAAGGAAATGTCTTCCTCTTCTCTGTAGGTGATGCTGGTGTAAAGGGGGATACAGGACATAAGGGACAAAATGGAGTTGGAATCCCAGGAAGTCCAGGCGAACCAGGCCCACAAGGTAACACCACCCCTCACTCTGTTCTTTTCTTGCCTAAGACCTGAAGACTTTAGCTCCTCAAGTTTATGCGAAGGCTTTATCTCAGCAGGCTAACAGTCTGGTGTCGCTCAAGAGGGTGCGAACCCAGTCGGTCACACATTGACATGAGGGGATGTTGTTCAGTACCTGTTTCCGTCATCTCCCTAATCCTTTGTCTCTCTCTCAGGTGTGGCTGGCAGCCCTGGCATCGGGAAGGACGGTAAAGATGGAGCTCCCGGTAAAGACGGTGTTAATGGTAGCCCAGGTGCCTCTGGTACCAGGGGAGCTACAGGAGCCCCAGGCTATTGTGACCCCTCAAACTGTATAGGCAGGCCCCCACCTCTCTACATGATGCATGGGGGGAAGAAATCCTCCAGCTACAGGAAGGGGCCGTGAGGAACACAAACAGGAGCTCAGAACACATTCCGGAACACATTTCATCTCTAGCAGCAGCAATAGAGACATGAGGTACCCAGTTCAGGAGGGGTAATACATGGGAGTCTTTACGTCTCCATCATCGCACCACAGAACCAAAGAAAAACACAACAGGAAACAGAGACATGGCAAATGTAATTTAGAATATACTGTATAGACATTTTTCAAACAGACTGATGCATCGTTTTTTTTGTAGAGAGAGCTGATCTGATGTTGTGCTTTCTAAGACAGCTGCTATTGATTTTAATCTAGCCTTTCAGCTGGCAAGTGGCCCATCATGGCACAAGAGCTGCCCCAAAGACCAATACAAACTAGACAAACTTATAAAATGACCATATTGTTCAATATTGTTGCTTACTCTCACTCAGCAGACATACTGTATGTTGGGCAGACAAACAGGGCACTATGTTGGTTTTCAAGTAATACAAAGGTTAAATACTTGGCCTTTTTCTTCTATGCATGTACTGTTTAATTCCTTGTTTAAATAAAGTCATCAAAAACGTCCTCTCCAGCACAATGTACAGTACGAAGCTCAGCCTTTCACAAATAACAAAACTGCAAACTTTGCTTTGGAATCATTCATTTTCAATGTTAATCAATAAACAATGACAGAAAAAGTCTACTACCGTTACGAGCTATAAACCGATATTGGTAGTTCATGTTTTCATGCAGTCACTTGATCATAGGATAATCTGTTATACAGTATACGTTTTCCCTGTTTTGTTTTCTAACAATGTAATAAACTGATTCGTCTGGGAAATATTTCATGTTAGACCGGTGAGTTGTTTTTATGAACGTAAAAACAGCTAGCTTTACCTTTAGTGAAGCATTTTAGAACAAACCATTAGTCCATGTTTTATGTTGGTCCTTCGAGCCGGATATAACAGGCATTCATAGAATACCAAAATGCTAGATTGACAGCTTCATGACTTTACCATTTGAGAGCTGTTTTGTGGCATCACGATTACCATAGAGAGTTCTGTTTGTTGAAGCTGTTGCAGCCAGGGGACAGACCAAGACCACCAAGAGACCAGTTTGGTCAGTCTTTGTTACAGACGTTGCAGGGTCGTCTGGTCCATCGTTGCCTAGTTACTGAGAGAGGAGAGTCAACATCCCATTCTCTGAGTCTATACACCAGAGATTAATTTATCGAGTCAATATGACCTTTATAGTATAGCTCCTGGCTGTTGGCTGTAACCAGGAGATGCTGGAACTAGCCTTCCCATCCTCCCCCTCCTCTTTACCCCCCTTCTCCCTTCCTCCACCTCAACAGCATCTTTTTGTCTTCATAGGTCTAATCATGGATCTACTGGCATCCCATAGAATAATAGATTGTCCATAAAATACTAACATGCAAAAGTTCCACAATGGATCATTTCAGTAAAATTGAAATTCTGATAAGCAATACAAACAGGTTAGATATTTTACAGAAGTGGCAATCGTGCTTGCTATGCAAATGATACTGGGAGAAAATGTAAAACTGAGCAATTTCTGGTCATTTGAATGGGTCTGTAGAAGTTGCTATTGACATTCAATAGAAGGCATGGTCTTGTCAAATGCCTAGGAAACCTAATAATTGAGAATGAAATTCATACCTGCACACAGGAAGATGACAGTACTCACAAAGGAAAGGAAATGCCTTCTATAAAAAGGGATCTGTTCCGGTATTTATTACAACATGATACAGTACATAATATACCTTTCCAATACTTAGAAATATACCAGCCAGTAATTAAGGATATTTCAGCACCAGTTTGTTAGGATAAACAGGTAAGGGTTACCACTGTAAAACCATTTCTAACATTCCACATATGGTAGGCTATAGGTACTTCAAACTGTAAATAATTTAACAGTATAATGAACAAAAAACCTAAATCAATTGCATACAGTTGGTTGTTTTGAATAATCACAAATGTATATGAAATTAAGAAACAAGCCAAGCAAATAATTATAAAACTAGAACCTTCTGCAATATTTGCTATGCGGAGCACTGGAATCAAACAGCCGACGTTCATATCAATGGGCTAAAAAGCATTTTCCAGTTACAAAACCATTATGTTACTGTAGTATAGCTCCTGTTTGTCATTCTGAAACCTAATTCAAAACCAAGTCCACACATCTCCACTGTGATGTGGTGGTAAGTCACTGTGATGCAAGTCATTGAAGAGTGCAGCTGTCTCTTTGACTGCTATGGATCATGAGGCATAGTTTGATAGGCTGCAGTACAATACGCAACATATGTTTAGCTATAAATATTCAGGATAGCTCTTTGGATGTCCTTCAATGAAATGACCTGAGGTGCAGTTGGCCAAGCAGTGCTTTCACTGTGGGTGTTGGCCTGGGTTCTGGAACACTCTGGGTGTTGGCCTGGGTTCTGGAATACTGTGGGTGTTGGCTTGTGTTCTGGAACACTGTGGGTGTTGGCCTGGGTTCTGGAACACTGTGGGTGTTGGCTTGTGTTCTGGAACACTTTGGGTGTTGGTTTGTGTTCTGGAACACTGTTGGTGTTGGCTTGTGTTCTAGAACACTGTGGGTGTTGGCCAGGGTTCTGGAACACTGTGGGTGTTGGCTTGTGTTCTGGAACACTGGATGTTGGCTTGTGTTCTGGAACACTGGATATTTGGCTTGTGTTCTGGAACACTGGATGTTGGCTTGTGTTCTGGAACACTGGATATTTGGCTTGTGTTCTGGAACACTGTTGGTGTTGGCTTGTGTTCTGGAACACTGTGGGTGTTGGCTTGTGTTCTAGAACACTGTGGGTGTTGGCGTGTGTTCTAGAACACTGTGGGTGTTGGCGTGTGTTCTAGAACACTGTGGGTGTTGGCTTGTGTTCTAGAACACTGTGGGTGTTGGCTTGTGTTCTAGAACACTGTGGGTGTTGGCCTGGGTCCTGGAACACTGTTGGTGTTGGCCACTGTGGGTGTTGGCTTGTGTTCTAGAACACTGTGGGTGTTGGCTTGTGTTCTAGAACACTGTGGGTGTTGGCTTGTGTTCTAGAACACTGTTGGTGTTGGCTTGTGTTCTGGAACACTGTGGGTGTTGGCTTGTGTTCTGGAACACTGTGGGTGTTGGCCTGGGTTCTGGAACACTCTGGGTGTTGGCTTGTGTTCTGGAACACTGGATGTTGGCTTGTGTTCTGGAACACTGTGGGTGTTGGCCAGGGTTCTGGAACACTGTGGGTGTTGGCTTGTGTTCTGGAACACTGGATGTTGGCTTGTGTTCTGGAACACTGGATGTTGGCTTGTGTTCTGGAACACTGTTGGTGTTGGCCAGGGTTCTGGAACACTGTTGGTGTTGGCCAGGGTTCTGGAACACTGTGGGTGTTGGCTTGTGTTCTGGAACACTGGATGTTGGCTTGTGTTCTGGAACACTGGATGTTGGCCAGGGTTCTGGAACACTGTTGGTGTTGGCCAGGGTTCTGGAACACTGGATGTTGGCTTGTGTTCTGGAACACTGGATGTTGGCTTGTGTTCTGGAACACTGTTGGTGTTGGCCAGGGTTCTGGAACACTGTTGGTGTTGGCCAGGGTTCTGGAACACTGTTGGTGTTGGCCAGGGTTCTGGAACACTGTTGGTGTTGGCCAGGGTTCTGGAACACTGTTGGTGTTGGCCAGGGTTCTGGAACACTGTTGGTGTTGGCCAGGGTTCTGGAACACTGTTGGTGTTGGCCAGGGTTCTGGAACACTGTTGGTGTTGGCCAGGGTTCTGGAACACTGTTGGTGTTGGCCAGGGTTCTGGAACACTGTTGGTGTTGGCCAGGGTTCTGGAACACTGTGGGTGTTGGCTTGTGTTCTGGAACACTGGATGTTGGCTTGTGTTCTGGAACACTGGATATTTGGCTTGTGTTCTGGAACACTGGGTGTTGGCTTGTGTTCTGGAACACTGGATGTTGGCTTGTGTTCTGGAACACTGGATGTTGGCTTGTGTTCTGGAACACTGTTGGTGTTGGCCAGGGTTCTGGAACACTGTTGGTGTTGGCCAGGGTTCTGGAACACTGGATGTTGGCTTGTGTTCTGGAACACTGGATGTTGGCTTGTGTTCTGGAACACTGGATGTTGGCTTGTGTTCTGGAACACTGTTGGTGTTGGCCAGGGTTCTGGAACACTGTTGGTGTTGGCCAGGGTTCTGGAACACTGTTGGTGTTGGCCAGGGTTCTGGAACACTGTTGGTGTTGGCCAGGGTTCTGGAACACTGTTGGTGTTGGCCAGGGTTCTGGAACACTGTGGGTGTTGGCTTGTGTTCTGGAACACTGGATGTTGGCTTGTGTTCTGGAACACTGGATATTTGGCTTGTGTTCTGGAACACTGTTGGTGTTGGCCAGGGTTCTGGAACACTGTTGGTGTTGGCCAGGGTTCTGGAACACTGTGGGTGTTGGCTTGTGTTCTGGAACACTGGATGTTGGCTTGTGTTCTGGAACACTGGATGTTGGCTTGTGTTCTGGAACACTGTTGGTGTTGGCCAGGGTTCTGGAACACTGTTGGTGTTGGCCAGGGTTCTGGAACACTGTTGGTGTTGGCCAGGGTTCTGGAACACTGTTGGTGTTGGCCAGGGTTCTGGAACACTGTTGGTGTTGGCCAGGGTTCTGGAACACTGTGGGTGTTGGCCAGGGTTCTGGAACACTGTGGGTGTTGGCTTGTGTTCTGGAACACTGGATGTTGGCTTGTGTTCTGGAACACTGGATATTTGGCTTGTGTTCTGGAACACTGTTGGTGTTGGCCAGGGTTCTGGAACACTGTTGGTGTTGGCCAGGGTTCTGGAACACTGGATGTTGGCTTGTGTTCTGGAACACTGGATGTTGGCTTGTGTTCTGGAACACTGTTGGTGTTGGCTTGTGTTCTGGAACACTGTTGGTGTTGGCCAGGGTTCTGGAACACTGTTGGTGTTGGCCTGGGTTCTGGAACACTCTGGGTGTTGGCTTGTGTTCTGGAACACTGGATGTTGGCTTGTGTTCTGGAACACTGTGGGTGTTGGCCAGGGTTCTGGAACACTGTGGGTGTTGGCTTGTGTTCTGGAACACTGGATGTTGGCTTGTGTTCTGGAACACTGGATGTTGGCTTGTGTTCTGGAACACTGTTGGTGTTGGCCAGGGTTCTGGAACACTGTGGGTGTTGGCCAGGGTTCTGGAACACTGTGGGTGTTGGCTTGTGTTCTGGAACACTGGATGTTGGCTTGTGTTCTGGAACACTGGATGTTGGCCAGGGTTCTGGAACACTGTTGGTGTTGGCCAGGGTTCTGGAACACTGGATGTTGGCTTGTGTTCTGGAACACTGGATGTTGGCTTGTGTTCTGGAACACTGGATGTTGGCTTGTGTTCTGGAACACTGTTGGTGTTGGCCAGGGTTCTGGAACACTGTTGGTGTTGGCCAGGGTTCTGGAACACTGTTGGTGTTGGCCAGGGTTCTGGAACACTGTTGGTGTTGGCCAGGGTTCTGGAACACTGTTGGTGTTGGCCAGGGTTCTGGAACACTGTTGGTGTTGGCCAGGGTTCTGGAACACTGTTGGTGTTGGCCAGGGTTCTGGAACACTGTTGGTGTTGGCCAGGGTTCTGGAACACTGTGGGTGTTTGCTTGTGTTCTGGAACACTGGATGTTGGCTTGTGTTCTGGAACACTGGATATTTGGCTTGTGTTCTGGAACACTGTTGGTGTTGGCCAGGGTTCTGGAACACTGTTGGTGTTGGCCAGGGTTCTGGAACACTGTGGGTGTTGGCTTGTGTTCTGGAACACTGGGTGTTGGCTTGTGTTCTGGAACACTGGATGTTGGCTTGTGTTCTGGAACACTGGATGTTGGCTTGTGTTCTGGAACACTGTTGGTGTTGGCCAGGGTTCTGGAACACTGTTGGTGTTGGCCAGGGTTCTGGAACACTGGATGTTGGCTTGTGTTCTGGAACACTGGATGTTGGCTTGTGTTCTGGAACACTGGATGTTGGCTTGTGTTCTGGAACACTGTTGGTGTTGGCCAGGGTTCTGGAACACTGTTGGTGTTGGCCAGGGTTCTGGAACACTGTTGGTGTTGGCCAGGGTTCTGGAACACTGTTGGTGTTGGCCAGGGTTCTGGAACACTGTTGGTGTTGGCCAGGGTTCTGGAACACTGTGGGTGTTGGCTTGTGTTCTGGAACACTGGATGTTGGCTTGTGTTCTGGAACACTGGATATTTGGCTTGTGTTCTGGAACACTGTTGGTGTTGGCCAGGGTTCTGGAACACTGTTGGTGTTGGCCAGGGTTCTGGAACACTGTGGGTGTTGGCTTGTGTTCTGGAACACTGGATGTTGGCTTGTGTTCTGGAACACTGGATGTTGGCTTGTGTTCTGGAACACTGTTGGTGTTGGCCAGGGTTCTGGAACACTGTTGGTGTTGGCCAGGGTTCTGGAACACTGTTGGTGTTGGCCAGGGTTCTGGAACACTGGATGTTGGCTTGTGTTCTGGAACACTGGATGTTGGCTTGTGTTCTGGAACACTGTTGGTGTTGGCTTGTGTTCTGGAACACTGTGGGTGTTGGCTTGTGTTCTGGAACACTGGATATTTGGCTTGTGTTCTGGAACACTGTTGGTGTTGGCCAGGGTTCTGGAACACTGTGGATGTTGGCTTGTGTTCTGGAACACTGTGGGTGTTGGCTTGTGTTCTGGAACACTGTGGGTGTTGGCTTGTGTTCTGGAACACTGGATATTTGGCTTGTGTTCTGGAACACTGTTGGTGTTGGCCAGGGTTCTGGAACACTGTGGATGTTGGCTTGTGTTCTGGAACACTGGGTGTTGGCTTGTGTTCTGGAACACTGGATGTTGGCTTGTGTTCTGGAACACTGGATGTTGGCTTGTGTTCTGGAACACTGTTGGTGTTGGCCAGGGTTCTGGAACACTGTTGGTGTTGGCCAGGGTTCTGGAACACTGGATGTTGGCTTGTGTTCTGGAACACTGGATGTTGGCTTGTGTTCTGGAACACTGGATGTTGGCTTGTGTTCTGGAACACTGTTGGTGTTGGCCAGGGTTCTGGAACACTGTTGGTGTTGGCCAGGGTTCTGGAACACTGTTGGTGTTGGCCAGGGTTCTGGAACACTGTTGGTGTTGGCCAGGGTTCTGGAACACTGTTGGTGTTGGCCAGGGTTCTGGAACACTGTGGGTGTTGGCTTGTGTTCTGGAACACTGGATGTTGGCTTGTGTTCTGGAACACTGGATATTTGGCTTGTGTTCTGGAACACTGTTGGTGTTGGCCAGGGTTCTGGAACACTGTTGGTGTTGGCCAGGGTTCTGGAACACTGTGGGTGTTGGCTTGTGTTCTGGAACACTGGATGTTGGCTTGTGTTCTGGAACACTGGATGTTGGCTTGTGTTCTGGAACACTGTTGGTGTTGGCCAGGGTTCTGGAACACTGTTGGTGTTGGCCAGGGTTCTGGAACACTGTTGGTGTTGGCCAGGGTTCTGGAACACTGGATGTTGGCTTGTGTTCTGGAACACTGGATGTTGGCTTGTGTTCTGGAACACTGTTGGTGTTGGCTTGTGTTCTGGAACACTGTGGGTGTTGGCTTGTGTTCTGGAACACTGGATATTTGGCTTGTGTTCTGGAACACTGTTGGTGTTGGCCAAGGTTCTGGAACACTGTGGATGTTGGCTTGTGTTCTGGAACACTGTGGGTGTTGGCTTGTGTTCTGGAACACTGTGGGTGTTGGCTTGTGTTCTGGAACACTGGATATTTGGCTTGTGTTCTGGAACACTGTTGGTGTTGGCCAGGGTTCTGGAACACTGTGGATGTTGGCTTGTGTTCTGGAACACTGTTGGTGTTGGCCAGGGTTCTGGAACACTGTGGGTGTTGGCTTGTGTTCTGGAACACTGGATGTTGGCTTGTGTTCTGGAACACTGGATATTTGGCTTGTGTTCTGGAACACTGTGGGTGTTGGCCAGGGTTCTGGAACACTGTGGGTGTTGGCCAGGGTTCTGGAACAGTGTGGATGTTGGCTTGTGTTCTGGAACACTGTGGGTGTTGGCCTGGGTTCTGGAACACTGTGGGTGTTGGCCAGGGTTCTGGAACACTGTGGGTGTTCTAGAAATACATGCTGGATCCAGGCTCACATTCATATAAGGAAAGTCTAAAAGACAATATATCTATTTGACTTTATTGGTGACCCGATTAACATTTCGTAACATCAACGTTGATGCGTTACATTTCTTCGCCTTTTTCAAGCCAAAACAATTCCCCTAGAGTGAGCAGTGGGCTATCTATTGTATTTTTTTACTGACTCTCTCTCGCTCGATCAGTCTTGTGAGTTTTAGAGAACGTATAATTGGTCCGCCAGGGGCGTGGGTTGAGTGAGGAACACATCCTTCAGACAGAATACTCACTGACCTTACCAATCAAAATATACAACACAGGGAAGAAGGAACTCATTTTGTATAGCACTTAACCATTTAGTTAAAACAATGTCTTTATTTGAGTCACTGTGTCCCCGACAGACTAATGAGCAGGAGGAAGAGAACGTGGCGTGAACCCAGGAAACAAGTAACTTTTGAGGAACGACTGGAACAAAGGCTGTGGTTTTAGTACCTTCTCTCTCCAGACTGTTTACAGCCAGACTCTGTGGAATCACCAGAGACTTAGGTAGAAACGAAAGGGGAAATGTAGTTTTCCTTTTAAAGTTTTCCATTTCATTTTGAAAAAGTCTTATGGGTTTTGTCTACTTGACAGCCTTCATGACAGCCTTCACCCATTCATGAAGTTTGATTCCCTTTGGTAGAACAATGAACATCGTACAAATAGGCAATTAAAGCTGTCACAAATGGTTTTGTTATTGACACAGTATCTTAGTTAGTAATAAGGTGGACATTCTAGTAAGAGCTCTACAGATACCCAGATAATCTAAGAGCTCAGTATTCACCCTGACCAGTACTGGTGGCCTGGCTATCATTATTCAAGACAATTGCACTATCATAAGCGTACCGGCAAGGCAAAACAAAACAAAGCATTAAGTTGTTCACCACCATCCACATGCTCATTAAAGATCCTCCCATGAAGCTCAGTATTGTTATTTTAGATTGTGCCTTAGTCACCCCCCCAAGGCTAATCTTCCTTCCCATCAATAATAATATAGTAGATAAAACCGTTGATTGGATAATTACCAGTTGACTCCAGAGGAGATGCCTACCTCTGGATCAATGATGTGGACACTGACAAATGGGCTGACGTTAAATCTAATGCTAAACCCATTCCAGGCTGACGACTGTGTACACTGGGAGACTGGCAACACTATTATGGCATCATTTGGTGTCAGTTAAATGGCCGTTCTGTAACTGTGGCTGCATCTCTTACCAGACCTGGGTACCGATAGTTTTCATTTTCTTTGAAATAGTTGTGAGCGTTTGATTGAGCTGATAGGTGTGCTGAAGTGCTGATAGGCAGGGTTTGCACTTTTGGGGACTATTCCATAGGTTCCATTGTGTGAGGCAAGCTCAATCAAGCGAAAACAAATACTATTTGAACCCAGGCCTGGTTCCGTGCTGCCACATTATAGCCCAGTAAGCATGACTGTAGTCGGTGGTCTTCTACATAGTCCTTTGAGACGGATAAGAACAATGGCAGTCCGTCTAAATTGAACAAGTTGTGTAATTCTTGATGACATTACCAAATATTAAATGCCCCTCAACCCTCCACACCCACTTCCCCTGGTCATTTACCCCCCCCCCCCCAAAAAAAAAAAACTAAGGCAGCACACTTCTCTTGAGCTCCCTCCACACTGAGAAGATACATCGTAATAGAAAGAAAAGTTATTGGTTCATCCTGACACATCCCAGTTCATAAATATCTGGACTTGGGTCCTGTAGCTCTCTGGCTGCGTTCGAAATGGCATCTTATTCCCGTTAGATGTTTCCATATCGGATGCACCTTCTGTGTGTCTCTGTCTCTTTAATTCCCCTTGACGTTCTTGGTGTGGGGTCGTGCTCCCAGGCTGGCATAGTAGGCACACTGGGAGGGGTCACACTGCCCTGGGGGTCCGCTGGGGCCTGCCTGGCCATGGGGACCTGGGTTCCCTGGTTCTCCCTGAGCTCCAGCCGCCCCGGGCTGCCCGTCCTTACCATAGCCTGGCATACCTGCTGGTCCTGGGGTTGAAATAGCAAAATGAATGGCAAAGAGTCACAATGAAGCAACTGCTGCTTTCTTAGGAAGTTCAAATGTCAGTCACTCACCCCACTCATGCTGGATAGCTCATAGTTTAGCAACAAAGGATCTCAAGATGGATACAAACAATCATCCATTTAGAATGATACTGTAGTAATAGAGACATTATATTGATATATTGCTGTAATAGATTTACTGTACCTATAGGACCTGATGGTCCAGTCTCTCCTCTCTGTCCAATTCCGTTTTCTCCCTTTTCTCCTCTGGATCCTCTCTCACCTGGATGTCACAGAGATGATGGACACAACACTCACAATGATGTTCTTACAGACAGTGTCTGAATCAAGAGAACCTCAATCAAGACCAATAAAGGCGACTAATATCAATCGGTGTAAAACATGTTTTCTGGGTATGGTGGAAACCTGAAACCTCTCATGTAGTGTTTTGACAATATTACATTCTAATATTATGCTCTCACAGTGTGTTTATCTGAACCAATAACTACAGGAAGTGTGACCAAAAACAATGGGACTTCACTTTGGATCAGTTACCTTTAGGACCCATGGGTCCCCTCATGCCGTCTCCTCCGTTCTGCCCAGGCATGCCAGGCTCCCCTGGTGGTCCGGGGCGACCGTTGCTCCCTTCTTTCCCCGAGGGGCCTGGAGGTCCGGGCCGACCTGCCGTGCTCTTCACATGGGCCGGCTGGATCTGGGCCATCAGGTACGCCATTTTGGCTGGAGGGGGAACACACGGACACACACAATTATGACTTGCACAGCTCATTTGAGGTCAAACGAACTTTGCATACATTGCAGATTGCACTAATGTCCCACTGTTCCTAACAATACTCCAGTCTCACCATCTAGCGCTTTCGCTAGTTCCTCCTGGATCAGCCGTCTCATTGTTTCCAGTGATGGTGACTCTCCCTGTGGAAGGAGAAATTAGCATGTTTACATCATCGAGTTGTAGATGTCTGTACTATTTTCTATAGCACTTTGACTGTGACTGAGATTGAACCAGAGTATTCGGTAAACCACAAGACTGTGTTCACCTGCTTAGCTAAAACCTGGCGGTTAACTCTGGGGGGCTACTGCAAGTATTCAAGTCACTACTCACCCGTGGTCCTGGTTGTCCGGGGTTTCCAGATGTTCCCTGAGGCCCAGTAAGACCCACCTCTCCTGGGGGCCCGGACATACCCATCATCCCTGTGTGGCCCTTACGACCTGGGAGCCCCTGGTTACCAGGCATACCTGGATCTCCAACAGGTCCCTTATCTCCCTTCCCACCTGAGTCGCCCTACAAAGACATCCAACAAAACAGACTCAGAGACAATATCAACAATGTTGTTTAAGGTCATTGGTTGGGCAGGTGTCCTGTATGAACTCACCCTCTCTCCTTTGACTCCACGTTCTCCTGCTCTGCCAGACATACCCTGTGAAACAGATAGAGTTGATATAATGTGCTGTGGGCGAGACTTCGCCCAATCCACGTCCCACATTATATCCATTGTAAAGACGCTAAAAGTATCTGATGAAAATTGAAATATGTCTCAAAAGAAATCTGTCAACAAACCAATCAATCAAATCAAATCATATTTTATTTGTCACATGCGCCGTGAAATGCTTACTTACGAGCCCTTAACCAATGGTTCTTACCTGTTTCCCCTCTGGGCCGACAGGACCAGCAGGACCCTAGATAGACAGACAGATCGAAGGCTGAGACATGTATATAGAAATACATTTGATCAAATCAGAAACGCTTGCATCACAACTTCCAATCTTCTTATGGCAGAACATCAACTCAGACTGTTCCAACATGAGTGGTAGGACTAGGAGGTAAAGAGTAAAAGTAAAGATACTTTAATAGAAAATGACTCAAGTAAAAGTGAAAGTCACCCAGTAAAATACTACTTGAGTAAAGTATCTGGTTTTAAATGTACTTAAGTAGTGGTTGAAAAAGTACTCAAATTTCCTACTTGGTTTGTTTTTAATTAATTTATGGATAGCCGGGAGCACACTGTTTCGTGAGTCCGCAAGATCAGAGGCAGTAGGGATGACAATGCGTTATATTGATAGATGCAGGAATTTAACCATATTGCTGTCCTTCCTGAGCATTTGAAATGTAACGACAACTTTTGGGTGTCAGGGAAAATGTAAAAAGTACATATTTTATTTAAGAATGCAGTGGAGTAAAAGTAAAAGTTGTCAAAAATATAAATAGTAAAGTAAAGTACAGATACCCCCAAAAAACGACTTAAGTAGTACTTTAAAGTATTTTTACTTTACACCACTGGCAACAGTAGCTTAGAACCCTAGTGATAATGTTTACATAAAAAAGGAGCAGGAACCCCTACTTACCGACGGTCCTTTGGGACCACTAAAGCCTGGTATTCCTGGGTTCCCAGGGTCTCCCTTGGCTCCAGCCTGACCCTGTAATACACACAGAAACATGGGGACTTGTGTCTTTCACATGGCGTAGTCATACTGCAGTCATACTGTAGTTGGAACACAGATGCAGCCCCACTAGTTATAAGGGATTTGGTGAGATTAACATAATGTTTAGCTATCTGAAGTTCTTGTGAACGTTGCTACGCTTGGGAGGTAAATCTCATAAAAGATCTTGCGGTGGGAGATGAAACAGCTGCAAGCGATTAATATTCATATTTACAAGGGCTTGGTGGGGCTGGCTGTAGAGTACCAGATACAGGGTAGAGGAAGCTGCTGTCTTCGCTAAATACAAACAGCATTTCACTGCATGTGCATGTTCCTGTTTTCACAGAAGCAACGACTACGATGTCTGCAATGTTAAGAGCATTTACTGCTGTATATAAATAAATGATCACTCACTGGAGTACCAGGGGCTCCTGCCTTTCCTGAAGGTCCTGGTTCACCAGGTTTACCCTTGAGAGAGAGACAGAGGTAGAGGGAGGGAGGGTGGGAGAGAGAGAGAGAGGAAAATAGGGAGAGAGAGAGAGAAAGTGGGAGAGAGAGAGAGAAAAAGTGGGAGGGAGAGAGAGAGAGAGAGAGAGAGAGAGAGACAGTGTCACTTTCTATTAGCTAGGTTGTCATCGTGATGAATCTGGTGTCAGCAGATAAAGGAAGTATAACATAAAGGTGACTTACATTCTCCCCTCTCCGGCCAGCCAGGCCTTCTGGTCCAGGTGGTCCAGTATTACCCTTCAACAAACAAACACAACGCATATATTATTAAGACATTCCCTGTATGCTGATAACTACAGAGTTATGATTGGTTATATTAGTGTTCCCACTCACGTCTTGGCCAGGTTTACCCTCCGGTCCGTTACGTCCTTCCTTTCCATCTTCACCCTGATTGGTCGAACACAGAAACATATTAATCAACGCAACCAATCCATTCACAGTTGGCCTCTCTTTCGAGTCTGGGGTCAAGGCGAGACACTTCACTTTTATACATCCAATATGGTCTATAAAATCCATAGGTTAACGTGGCGGTAGACAGCAGTCTATGTAACAAAAGCCTCTCTTAAGAGTCGTGTTATTGGTGATGCACTAGGGCAGCGATGGCATAAGGAAGTTGCAATCATGAGCGGTCCATCTCTGTCAGAGAACAGGCTAGAGGGGATGTGAGCCTGGCACTGTGTCTCAGTAATGAGGCATGCTATTGGTCACACTATATTGAGACACGCTATTGAGGCAGATATTGTAGCCTAGAGCTGAGAGACATTTAATGAGAGTAGGCATGTGTCACAATTTTGAGCATGAGATTATTTGATCTTGACAGACCAGGGAAGACATATGCCTAACATTCATAGTCACCACATTACAGCCTCCTAGTCATCAACAATGTGTTGAGAATTGTGACATGGGAGTAAATGGGCTGACCTTTGAACCTGGTTGTCCAGGCTCTCCTCTGTGACCCTTGAAGCCCTGTGTGGAAAGAATGATCAACATGAATACACCACCAATGTTCTCTTAATATATCTCCATTAGCCACAGTCTTAAATAATCCTCACTTAGTTACATTCACTTTTACATTTTAGCAGATGCTCTAATTCAGAGTGATTTTGTTCTTACTGGTCCCCCATGGGAATTGAACTCACAACCTTGGTGTTGCATGTGCCATGCTCTACCAACTGAGCCACACAGGACCTAGTTACTTACAGGCATTCCCCTGAGACCTGGTTGTCCTGCTGTTCCTGTCTCTCCCTGTTTACCCTGAAATTACAACACAGAGTTAGATTTCACACCAAGGGAATGATGTGCAGGTAAATATGAAGGGGACACATATTGTGCCATGTATAAAAAGGGACCATTATGGCTGATCAAGCCCCAACAGGATATACAGAACATAGAGAATATCCTGGGAATATAGTCAGGCCATATCATGTGTACTCACAGGTTCTCCTTGTTCTCCTGGTCGGCCATCTTTGCCAATTTTACCCATTTGACCCTGTTGAACAAGGTTATTCAGCATTTAGCCTTTTTGTTGTTAGCCTTGGGTTTCAAACTGTTTATTCACATTCCACTCTATAAATGACACGTGTGTTTCCATGGACAGATTGAAAGCGATGTTATAGTGGTATTGTTACTATCACACCAATACTATTTGAAGTCTTTAGCAGGTCATTTCGAGTCCTTCACAAAACTTGATCAACATTGTTTCTCACCATTAAGCCTGGTAGACCTGGTGGCCCCTGGATTCCCTTTATCCCCTCCTTGCCCTGCAGAGACAAAACAAACACAAGACAGTTCCACAGTTTCAACCATGATAAATCAACAACAGCACGATGACGATTAATGTCCTCTGCCACAACACTCATCCCAGTTGACCTATACGGCCAGCCAGTGGGACGAGGCTGATAGAAAACTGATGACATGTAGTGTAACATGCTGTCTGGAATTAAAACACATTGACAACATCCTGACTTTTTCTCCAGGGCCTCCTGCGGGACCGATGGGGCCGGGTTGACCGTCGTTACCCTACAGAGAGACGAAGAGGGAAGAGTCAGAAAGAACATTCATTCTACTGGCAATACTAAATAGCAAAAAGAGCAGGCTGACAGATGATGGGATAATGGTAGGTTCTGTTAGCACCACCAGGCAGGTACAGGTACTCACAGGATTCCCCATGATGCCAGCAGCACCGGGGTGGCCAGGGGGTCCGGTGTGACCCGTTTCACCTTTGTCTCCAGGTCCTCCTTGGGGTCCTCTATCCCCTTTCACACCCTGTGGAACAAAGAACAAATAATACATATCACCTCTGGCCACTGTGTTATACAGCAGGTGACATAACACACACAAATCACAGGATGTTTTCAGGTCTTCAACTCGATAATTCATATTCTATGGAAGATGAATGGGTGTGGTTGATAAGCAGGTGTGGTTGAGAAGGACTTGCCTTCTCTCCGTTGGCTCCTGGGGGTCCAGTGGGTCCGGTCGGGCCTGCTTGGCCCTGTAATGATAATGACAGAGACACCATCAGTCTCTGGGCAACTAACGGCTCTCTCTCTACATCTCTCTTTCTGGTCTGTTTGTCTTTCGTCTCTCCCCCCCTCTTTCTCCCTCTCCCCATCTCTGGCTCTCTAAAAAGGCCATCTGCAGCCCTGTCTCCAGGTCTTGATCATTCACTGCACCCCCCCGGAGGACAGGAAGCCTAACGATGCTGAGAGCCAGGCTGTTAGCTTACCGAAACTTCAGTCAAACACAGTGTGATGGATGCAGGAGACTCCTTGCTCTTCTCCTAGGCTGCTGTCTGAGAAATACTACTTCTATGAAGTTATACAAAGTCCCCTTTGCAGTGTTTCGAGCATGAAGAAGCGGTATGGGAAGGTTCATAATGATTCAGGATGTGCATCTCCCAGTAAGGGATACCTTTATCAGACAACAGATGGAATAGCAATGTACTATGACTTTGTCCTTACTTGGTACCCGTCCTGTCCATTCTTCCCTGGGGGTCCAGCGGGTCCCTTGTCTCCTGGTGTCCCTGGGAGACCAGGCTGTCCCGGGGGTCCGGCCGGGCAGTCTGAACACACGTCCTGAAGGACAAGGAGAAACACTTAGCGATGAAAGAATATGTCCGTGTCAGGCTGATTTAACAAGATAGAGGCAACAGTACTATGGTAATGGGGTTCTCCTCCTTACCTTCAGATTCAAATCTGACAAGTCTGCTGCTGCTCCCTGAAAGAGATTGCGTCCATTATTATGCAAAGGTTGATTGGACTGATACACTTCACACTGATAATCACATCATGCGTTTGAGTACATCCCCATTGGTGAGCCATCGCGTCAGTGCCGTGACAAAGAAGGTACGGTATAGTGAAGGTACAATATTTGGTCTCAGTTTGCTGTGTTGTTGGGACGTTTCCGACCCCATTTACTGTACTGGTCAACTTACTGGCTCTCCTGGGGATCCCTTCTCTCCTGGTCGTCCTGGTAAACCATGGTGTCCTGCAGGTCCCTGTGTACCAGCGACGCCTGACAGACCTCTCATGCCCTGAACCAGGAAACAAACAGCAGTCAGTTGAACTTTTCTTTGAACATTACTCAGTTTACGTTTTCACTTTGTCACACTAAGGCTGAGCATAATTATGACAAAATGTAAAAAATGTTTTTTTACCGGTGATCCAACGGCACCATTGGGCCCTGAAGGTCCCTGTAAAAGATACATATGTTCTCAGACATGTTCAAAATAATGTGCCTGCGTGTGTGTGTATGTGTGTGTGTGTGTCTCTACCGGGGGTCCGACTTTGCCTTCTCCTGGAGGGCCCCTGTCCCCTGGAACACCCTGAAGTCCCTGGGATCCGGGTTGGCCCTGGAACAGACAGAACCTTGGTTACCATCCAGTAAGACACCAACAGAACCTTGTTCACCATCCATCTAGGGTACATTGTGTCCTGTTAATGCAATAGCCAATACTTTCTAATGACATTACTGTAACATCGTAACGTTTGGCTCAGAGAGTTCTGCTGTGCTGAGCAGAGTGGTTGTTGATCTCTGCAGGTCTTCGCTGCTCAGGCAAGATACATCACGTGTGTTTATTTCTAACAGAATCCAATCGGAAGTTTCAGTATTCAGTGTGGCAATCATAAAGGTGACCAGGGAGAATGGTTTAACAACAACAGAGGCAGAATCAACAGAATTCTCTCTCCTGCTCCTCAAAAAGTTGTTGTTAAATCATTGTGTCACAGAAAATTGCTTTAGTGCAACCAAAATTAATCATTTTCTTCCTATGCTAGAGAATAATCCTTTTTTGCTTTGTCACCAGATAGAATCTGGCTTCAAAGCACTGTTTCTCCCTACCCCTCCTCCCCCAACACAACTTAAAAATGAGTTACCTTCTGTCCGAGAGGTCCTTCAATTCCCCGCTGTCCAGGGTCACCCTGTAATATAATATCACACATAACACTATTATGAGCCCACTGGCTGGTCAAATCAAACACTAAGCATTTCAAGTCTTATAGCAGGACATGTGGTCCTCCACCTCCTTGGACTACGGTAACAGAAACCACTTTAACGTAGTGGAGATTAGTCAACTAGTGTAATGTACTGCTGTATGCATGATGGTTATGTGCCCCTATATCCCCTGTACAATACTTTTGAGGCTAGGGTTATGTGTTATGGGCCAGCAGCTGACAGTAGTAAAATGGAACTGTTATAAACCACACACACCCAGCACCTGTACACCGTCCTGCTGGGTTCCTTCATTAGTTTCATGTGATAAAAGCACAAACTGACTATGTGCTGTTTGTTTGCTTTCTCAGCACTATCACCATATGCCTGTGGTGTAGAAAATGAGTAAACAGGTTCCAGGTCAAATCACTGGCATAACTGTATAATGTGGGTTGTACGGTACTAACATAACCAGTCATATTTGAATATGGTTGTATTTAAATGCATGTTGATTTATATACATGTGCAGCCAATACCCGTACAGGATGTGAAGGGCTTTCCATTTGAAACTCCAGAGCCTGAGGTTTTAATTGCCTGATTGGATAAGTGCCAACAAACTCTGGTTCATATTTCTTAGAGTCAAGTTAGATGTGTGTTAACTCTGCAGTCAGGAGATTTCCCTCACTGCTCCACCAAACCAGGCTAAACTCTTGATCTTGGTTATAGTGGTGACTCTGACAGGAGAAACTGCTAGCCGAAATAACGAGGTTTGAACATCTTATGAAGAGTGATGTTTCTGCGTCTTACGTTCTGTCCGTCTTTGCCCTTCCCTGGTAGGCCAGGGAGTCCTTGTATGCCTGCATCTCCAGGAGGGCCTGGGGGGCCAGCACGACCCTCCTTCCCCAACTCTCCCTGGAAACCATAGCATAGTCATTCATGCAGCACAAGTTACAATAGAAGGTCCCTAGAACACATGAGTTAAAATATGATGTCCCTAGAACACATGAGTTACGAGTTACAATATGTTGTTCCTAGAACACATGAGTTACAATATGATATTCCTAGAACACATGAGATACAATATGATATTCCTAGAACACATGAGATACAATATGATATTCCTAGAACACATAAGATACAATATGATGTCCCTAGAACACATGAGTTACAATATGATGTCCCTAGAACACATGAGATACAATATGATGTCCCTAGAACACATGAGATACAATATGATATTCCTAGAACACATGAGTTACAATATGATGTCCCTAGAACACATGAGATACAATATGATGTCCCTAGAACACATGAGATACAATATGATATTCCTAGAACACATGAGATACAATATGATATTCCTAGAACACATGAGTTACAATATGATATTCCTAGAACACATGAGATACAATATGATGTCCCTAGAACACATGAGATACAATATGATGTCCCTAGAACACATGAGATACAATATGATATTCCTAGAACACATGAGATACAATATGATATTCCTAGAACACATGAGTTACAATATGATATTCCTAGAACACATGAGATACAATATGATATTCCTAGAACACATGAGATACAATATGATATTCCTAGAACACATGAGATACAATATGATGTTCCTAGAACACATGAGATACAATATGATGTCCCTAGAACACATGAGATACAATATGATGTCCCTAGAACACATGAGATACAATATGATATTCCTAGAACACATGAGATACAATATGATATTCCTAGAACACATGAGATACAATATGATATTCCTAGAACACATGAGATACAATATGATATTCCTAGAACACATGAGTTACAATATGATGTCCCTAGAACACATGAGATACAATATGATATTCCTAGAACACATGAGTTACAATATGATGTCCCTAGAACACATGAGATACAATATGATATTCCTAGAACACATGAGTTACAATATGATGTCCCTATTACAACACATTTGAGATCGCATGTGTTTTGATGCATATAGCAGTGATAAGATTACTGACCCTCTCTCCTCTCTGTCCAGCTATTCCAGGTGGTCCAAGGGTTCCAGGGATGCCCTATGTCATAGACAGAGAGAGAAGTTCAGGGCACACGTTAGGTTAAAAGTTCGTTTAAAGCATTAGGGATGTCCTCGAACACCAACATACACATTCCATATGTTTAAAAGGTTTTTGGGTTGTCATTTCCACAAAATGAACCTACTACATTGCCAGGCAGTCCACGGGTGCCCTGTGTACCCTGCAATCCTGGAGGACCCTGGAAGAGAAACAAGGCTTCATTCACAACTGTCTATATGTAAAAGTATTATCAAATATACAGCCTTAAGGACCCAAAACTTACAGGGTCTCCTTGTCTCCCAGTCTCTCCTTTAGGGCCGATGTCTCCTTTAGGGCCCTGAATTGAAGGGGATAACAAACAAACTTGCCAGTCATTTAAGGATATGAAGGACGCTGAAATCATTCACTATTGTATGTCAAATTAGGTCGAAGTTTGATTTTCCATTTTCCAATAGATGACACCTTATTTAGAGTCCTATAAAATATACGGTGCAGAGAACGCCGACGGAATCACGGAATCCAGACATTAAAACAGATTTCAACAATATCTTTTTTATTATTGAGCTTAGCAGGGAATGAACTAAATGTATTGAAAAGTATTTAATTTGTCCAGGTTTATCATAAGACATGAATAGAATGCATCAGTGATTCGTATTTCCTGCAACTTTGTGAAGACCCAACAGCATGAGAATGCCCCTCTCTACCACTTTGTCTAGCCGTTACCGAGGAGGCTAAGGAAAACCGTCTTCTCAATGAAATATTAACTACAAAGTATCCTATGCTTACCTGGCAGAAAGATATCATGATTATTTCATCAATTCAGGTTATTTCTTTTGCAAAGTCTACCATCACTTGTGCAAAACCACCGCTAAACAAGAGCCTCTTGCTAGGTACCCACTTGAAATAAAGGGTAACTAGGCTACAATGTTTCCCAGACGTAACAAATTGTCTCCTGGTGTGGTTTAAGCATTGTATTGGACTTAGAACATACATTTTTGTTGTTTTTCTAACAAAACAGAGTTAGGCCAAAATTAAATGGATTTTATAGTGCCCAACTTATGTTATTGTTACTACATGGGTTGTGAATAGGTGAGTGTCCAATTATAAATAACATTTGATTGACTGACTGACTGATTGATTAAACTCCTTACCTGTGGTCCAGCCAGTCCTTTGAAGCCTGGTTCACCAGGCAGTCCTCGTTGACCCTTCAGACAACAAACAGGTTAGTAACATCCCCAGAATTATGTTCAACATCAAACAAATTATACCGTATTTTGCTCTTTTGCAATGCCAGATGATTCCTTTTAAAGCCAAACACACAGTGCCCACCCTAGTGGTGGAGTGCTGTCACTATTTTAGTACACATAGAGAGAGCACTGGAAGTGCAGCATGGTTGATGTCCATTTGACTCTACCAAATAAAGGGGGCACTTTAATCGATTCACATCTCTACTGACATCTAGTGGAGAGTTTGGAGCATTGCTGATTTTCCCAAAATGCAGCCTAATGTTACTCCTTTGGTAAAAGGCTAATTTTATTCTGAATAACTCACCATCTCTCCTGAATTCCCCTGCTCTCCCTTTTCTCCTCTCGCTCCAGGATTTCCCTATGGAGAAAGAAAAAGGATGAATGCATGTCCAAGTTGGGAAATCTAGCTGTATAGTAATACGTGTTGTGTACAGTTTCTAGGACTGGCCACACTCTGTTATTTTGCATCAACTAAACATTACATAAAAAATGCCTATACATGCATTAGGCATGAAGAACATTTCTCACACAGAGCAGTTTCTACCAGCCAGGTCACACCAGATCGACTTCAGTATTCAACGTTTTTCCAGGTCCCCAGGATGTCAGGAAATGCCTTCAATACAGTCCACTGGGGGCTACGTGAGAGCCTATTACATCTAGTAGGCTAGCGGCCTGAAATCGCGCGCTCCAGCCCCTAAGGATCGCGGGTTCAATCCCAGTGCTAGACACTGGTTTAAATGTTTTATTTTCTGGTTTAACCGCCCCTGGACAAAAGTTGAATACTGAATAAGTTGAAGACAGTGAGATCTTGTTGGTTTCTACAGTACTTACAGGCTCACCAGGCTCAGGGATAACATTGGCCACCTGAGAGAAAAACCCAACAGATAGAGACAGGTTATCCAACAAGCATCCTCAGATTACAATGCACTTTTCCAATACGTTTTTTGTTTGCTTAGTTGTACATGGATCATTAAAAAAAAGAATCATATATGCATGACACAAATATTATTCGGATAACAGATAAGTCAATTTTCACAGTTCAAATTTACTCCAATACGTCGTGTCCTTCAATGAGGTTTATGACAGTGTCTTAATATGGTCTTTTGCTCCATTCAACATCCCTTGACTTTACTCACATTTCCTGGTATTCCTGGAGTTCCCTTGGGTCCTGTGTCACCCTGAGGCAACACACACACACACACAGTGTGGGAATGTTAATTAGCTCATTACAACACACTAGTCCCCTGGTGGTAGTTAGTGAGACAAAGTGGAGAGGAAGTCTCTGTGACTAATACACCCTCTGATACAAGCAGGAATTATCTTTCATGCAGCTAACATAGCTTTTATGCTAATAAGCATGCTTATCCAATCCCTCTTCAAACAAAACGCAGTGTAACAAGAATCTTGTTCATTGTTACTGACTGTCAATAACACATTCTAGTAACAGTAAAGGTAAGAGATCGTACGGCATTTAAAGGATGTTGTGACACACAGTAGCTAGCTGTTTACATGAGAGTCTTTGCAGATCTATCGTCTCATATCTCTGTCTTACCTTGTCACCTCTGTCACCCTTTGGCCCGAGAGAGCCATCTTGTCCCCTGTCACCCTAAAAAAAGAAAACACAAGACATAAACAAGACCGTAGTACACAAGGAGATTTAGATGTGAGCTGCCGTTGGGCTGAAGCAGGAATGTGGCTTCAATGATGGTTATGAGATCAAACTCACCTGTCCTCCTTTCTCTCCTCTTGGTCCAACGACCCCTGGTTGTCCCGTTAAACCAACTGGTCCCTGTAAAACACACACACACACACACACACACACACACACACACACACACACACACACACACACACACACACACACACACACACACACACACACACACACACACACACACACAGAGAAAGATTAAGAGCATGTGGGATGGGACACTTTGAGTTGAGTATAATGATTTAAGGTGATAGCCATGTATTATTGGCTTACACTCTCTCCTCCAGGTCCTCTTGGTCCCGGTGGTCCTTCTTCACCCTATAGGAGTGACACATTCAGTCATCATGAGATCCTACGATTCCTCAGACCATGCTTGACATTTCTGTAGCACTGTCTATTAACTACCTTGCAATCATATCCGTTTGCATTCAAATGGGGAGCTGTAAGGAGCCATATGCAATTATAAAATGTTAAGTCTATAAATGCCCAGCAGTGGCAGTCAGTGCCGTTTAAGATAAGGTTGGACGATTTTTTTAATGAGCATGGCCTTATTTCCATTACAGCATATTGGATGGCTGTCATTCATATTGCATTCACCCAGTTCAATGTAACAGCGATACGTTTAGGCTTCTACATGATACTCGAATTTTCCCTATACCCATCATGAGGTTGCTCCAGCCTAGCCTATGAATGAAAGTTTACGACGTACGTGAACACAAGTCGAGAGACAAAATTGAGGTGACACAGTGACACTTGCACACTCTTGCCTGCATCTAGCTGATAAATCTAGCTATCCAACAGTTGCAAACGAGAGTTTCTATTGGACAAATGCAAGTATGTTTATCCTCGTTTTGTTCCGTTTGCTTCCGTTTAAGAAACGTTTTTCAACAGAATCGGCAGAATGAATACACCCCTGATCAAGCGTAAACACACAGTCCCGTTGTAGTCTTCGCATCCATGCGCTCTCCTCTTACCTCTTCCCTTTGCTTGTGGACTTCAATGCACAACACATCAGATGTATGTGACCAGATGAAAAAAACGTTCCAAGCCAAACCTCTACACACAGCCTACATCGTTGTCATATTCAGCATAGCTAATAGAACTAACGCGCAGGTATACCCGCTACAGTAACGTTACAGTGTAGTCAGTAAGCAGTTACACCGGTGGGCCTGGTGGCAATACACTTGCAAAACCAAAAGCTTAGCTTGACTTGAGTTCCAGTGTTCTGTTGGATAGTCATAGCCAGCTAGCTAATATAGCATCCCTCTGGTTGAGCAGGGTGTTTCAGTAGGCTAAACTAGCTAGCTCCATTTGCTAGCTAAGTGAACCTGAGTTTTAAAAAAAGACACTCTCACTATAGTATATATATTTCTCTCTTGCTTCTCCTTCATTTTGGAAAAAATGAATTCGTTCAAAACTGTTCAACTATTGTCTTTCTCTATCTTTGAGTCAACTACTCACCACATGTTTTGCACTGCCGTGCTAGCTAGCTGTAGTTTATGCTTTCAGTACTTGATTCATTCTCTGATCATTTGATTGGGTGGACAACATGTCAGTTCATGCTGCAAGAGCTCTGATAGGTTGGAAGACATCCTCTGGAAGTTGTCATAATTATTGTTTAAGTCTATGGAAGGGGGTGAGAACCATGAGCCTCCGAGGTTTTGTATTGAAGTCAATGTACACAGAGGAGGAGGGAAGCTAGCTGTCCTCTGGCTACACCATGGTGCTACCCTACAGAGTGCTGTTGAGGCTACTGTAGACATTCATTGAAAAATAATGTGTTTTAATCAATTATGTGGAGACGTGATTATATTTAGTATAGTTTTATCTTAAAAGGATAACTTTATAATGTTTTACCATTTTTGTTTTATGAAATTCACTGAGGAAGATGGTCCTCCCCTTCCTCCTCTGAGGAGCCTCCACTGATGCACAGGTATATCTCAGAAGGTTTCTATCCAACTCCCTGAGTTGAAACATAATGCCATTAATTTAGTTTTGCTACTCCTTTTCCTATTTAACAATCCCTCCAGCTCAAGTGAAATGGATACTTTAAAAGTCACCTTTATAGACTCCATATACACTTTAGTCTGCTGCATCACTTTTATGACGAGCCATTGATATGGCCAGGGTGTACAGACATAGGTTGCATCTAAAATGGCACCCTACTGTAATTCCTATGCAGTTCACTACTTTTGACCAGAGCTTTATGAAGTGCCCTATTTAGGAAGAAGGTTGCCATTTTGGACACAGACAAAGAGTAGTATCACTGTACCTTAGGACCAGGTTTACCAGGGAAGCCATCCAATCCAGACTCTCCTCTAGGCCCCTATGGAGATGAATGAAAATCACAGCTTTATACATTTATGGTATTGTATCAGATATTATCCCAACTAACACATTACGTTGTCACAACGTTGCAAATAGGTTGTGAAAGAAGGTTGGTCATGGCATTACCATGTGACAACAATCTGAGAACATAAACGTGTCAGTAGGGATAACACGCTGGTACACTGTCCTCCATGCCTTTGGAATGCTGCATGTTATTAGATGTTTCCTTACTGTTAGTAAGGAATAAAAACCTGAAACATTCAGTTGGTTAGGAAACATGAAACACTATTATTACTACACTGACCTTGTCTCCGTCATTTCCTGGAACTCCGTCCAGCCCATCGTTTCCAGGTAAACCCTTTCAACAATAAATGTTATATAGGGATACATCTGGGACATGAGTACTTTGACAACTCAATGGTACATCAGTGAATCATATAACATGTCAAACATGTAACATGTAAATGTGAAACAAAATAGAGTAAACTTACAGCTTTGCCAGGCTCTCCTGGTTTCCCTGAAAATCCAATCTCACCAGGTAGACCCTAAGCAAAGAATATACATATAGTTTAGCTTTCTATTATTTCATTTCCTCTATGAGCTTTTGGAATGACAGCTGACAGTACATCTGCGCTGTACAGACTTCAATGTAAAGGATTGTTGGTGCACAGAACTCACAGGAGGTCCAGTTTGTCCAGGGTTTCCTTGCCCTCCAGGAGGCCCCTGGGGACCCTATAAAGAGAGACGGCATCATCAATAAAGACTGTCATCAACCTCAGTCCAACAGGCAAGACATTCTAGGCATCATCAATAAAGACTGTCATCAACCTCAGTCCAACAGGCAAGACATTCTAGGTTGGCCTGATATTCAGGCATAGCTCCAGGCTGTGGAAATATCAAGAGTTATTCCTGGAAGGCTAGTCACACGGTCAGGAAAAAGTCCAGGCCCTAAGGCGCTAATTATTGCTTTTAAGAGCGATATGGAATCTAAATTAATTGATGTCATATGGATGAGTTCCCGAAGTGGCAGAGCATATTTTCCCTCCAGTGGAAGTGTTTACTGAAGCTAGTGTTGAGAGAGCAGTAATGTCAGGTATGTGGTCCCTGGTGAGTAGTTAACATCAAGAAGAAATTGTTTTTCAATGAGCCAGAGCATGATATAACAGCTGTGCTGATAACTGACACATGCTCCATTCATAATATCAAAAAGAGATCTTATGAAGCAGCGAGTCATACTATTACACATAGCCTTCCTGTTCCAACAGATTGTTTTGTCATGGAATATATCTGTAAATGATCTGATACTGTAGGACACAATAAAAAGTACCTGCAATATATAGCACATAGACATAAAATAGTATTCTTACAGGAGGTCCGGGTAGCCCATCAACACCAGGTAATCCACTTTCACCTTTCTTGCCCTGAAAAAGATAGACAAAAAATCAACCATCATACATCAACACATGTCACAATGGGAGAAAATAAACCTGTGCAGGAAAACATGTTTATTCACTTAGTACAATCAACCCTTTAAAACCTTTGTTGCTCTAGCAACTCCTGTATTCAACTCTTTCTCTCATTCTCTGAACTGTGATATACTGCCCTCTGCAGGACTGTTTAAGCTACAGCGTCATGGTTAACCTGAGACGCCTTAGTGCTGTGACTGATATATGTAAAGGATGGGGGGTGGACAATTCTTTGAGGCTTGTCAGAGAAACAGTTGACTGATGATGGCTGTGGTGTGGACTGCGGTGTGTTTGAGGAACCAGGAGAACCGTGTCGGCCATGACAGCCCCATTATCACAGCAGACATCCCCTCAGTGACTTCACATCCTCAATACACTTACACACACACACACACACACTCAGACCATCCCACATCACACCGCAGCAGAGTTCACAGCAGCAGTAACAACAACACTGAGGTACAGTTAAGTGCTACAAGCCACAGCAGAACAGCCAAAAAGGTAACTGGAGAAAATAGATCAAGCTGTAACTAACTGTAGTGTTGAACAGAACAGAGAGGACTAGGCCATGGTCCGCTCTGAATACCCCACAGTTAACAGGCTAAACTAAGAGCTCCAGTAGAGATAGCAGACACAAGGAGGAAACAGCAGGTAGGTAGCCTAGCAGTTAAGAGCGTTGGGCCAGTAAATGAAAGGCCACCGACTAGTGAAAAATCGGACGATGTGCCCTTGAGCAAGGAACTTAACCCTAATTGCTCCTGTAAGTCGCTCTGGATAAGAGTGTCTGCTAAATGACAAAACATGCCAATACTACAGAGATAGGGTGATGCCTTCTCCATACTGTGCCAAATACAGTGACATCTCCACATCCATGTGAGAAGCATATCATTTTCTAAATGTATTGCAATGACAAAGGTACTCCTCAACACAATACAGTGACAGATAGAGCCCCTTTTGTCATAGTTAGAAAACATCTCATTCCATCAACTGTGTGCTATCTAAACTCCAGCTGATGTTACATCCTACTGCTCGCTCCAGGAGGTCTGGCTCAGTCAGATTACCCAGCAAACCAAAATTAATTCTATGAACATTCCCAAAACGTTCTAATAACACAAAAACGGTCCATTCCCAGAACCCATTTTGTTATTGCATTACCTGGAAACCTAATATGAACCTTGGGCGGGTTCTACTAAGCTATATGGAATTGTTTTAAGAAGGTCATACCAAGGACCATTTAGCTATTGGATTTTGAATTTTAAGACCCCTTGAAGTATCCCCCCAGAATTCATTTTTACATTTATTTAACCGTTTATTTTTGTCTCAGTGTCCATGTATACTTCCAGAATTTAAAAAAAACTGGTACCGGGGACCTTCAGACAAGTCTTGTGAGGCCTGTGAGCATCCTAGTGCAAAAAAACAACAGAGGGGTCATATTAGTGTGTACCCCAAACTGTTCGGTCGCTACGGACAGAAGTTGGCAGATCGGCTGTACCGACTTCAGACGAGACCCAAGACGCTTGTGGGGGTCGTAGAGCAAAACGGAGAGTCTCATCTTTCCACAGAGGGGTCATACTATTTTGTAGGCCATTCAGACGCTACAGACAATTTTCGGGATGTCTCATGGTCTGACAAACACCGCTCTATCTCTGTCACCTATCACTGCAGATGCAGATGTGCAACATAGACGGATGCATTGGATTGAGACGCATACCATGCAAAAAAAACTGATATCTCTAGCTTAAACTGACAGATTTGAACATTTTTTGGAGGATTTTCTTTTTTAAATCAAAAACATTATTTAAATGTTTTTGGGACGTTATTGTGATGTAATGCCAATAAAACAAATTGAATTGTTAGATAAAACCCTAAATACAACTTAATGGAAATGTTAGCTAATATCCTGGGAATCTTCCCGGCTTGCTGGGTAGTCACTACTGTCAGAGCAAGGCTTCCTGTCTCTGTTACAGCCTTCTGTAGTGTTTTGTGGTGTTCCTGGGGTAGGACTGTTGACAGGTCTGAAGCGGTGGATCTACTATTCATTGTAAGTCGCTCTGAATAAGTCTAAATGACTAGAATGTACATACAGCGTTCAGTATAGGGGAATGTGACTGTTGAAAGGTTTGACATATTGAAGGTACAGGATTATATACGTGGTTCCACCACAACAGGAGGCAAGAGAGTAGCCAGCCGTTAAGCTGCTCATGAACCCATTAAATGCATCCAGAGATATGTGCAAAAAAGACCACATCGACAATGGCAATACAGAAAATGACGGTGTAATGTTATCATCGGCATTTTCTTGCCTAGAATAGAATATCCGTGTATTTATTGTTAGGATATCGACACGGATGTTAAGGTTCATAAACCTTTTACACCATCCCTGTTTCTGTGAGACAGTTGACTTCTGCCCCTGTAGAAAAACAAAGGGACGATTCCAACAGCAGTCCAACAGCTGTGTACTGCTGTATTACAGATTACTGTGTACTGTCAACATGCAGTCACTATGACTACAGTGCTTTGATACCGAGAGAAACATGTTTTACTTTTGAGTACCATGTTGAGAAAGTTAGCTTTATGGTTTTGAGAATATGGGAGGAAACCTGTTTGTGCCACGCCTAAACCTCTTATGAAGAAAGTACCAGTGAGGTCAGATGTAGGCCTACAGTATAACTGTAATCAAAGGCATGTAAATCCTATAACAAAGGTTAAACTCTTACCCTTTGGCCAAACTCTCCAGGTTCGCCAGGTAAACCAAGTTGACCAGGTGCACCCTGGGGGGAAAAAGCACTTGTCATTTTTCTACCTCAGCTTTGACTCGTAAAGCTATAGAGCCAGTGGGCCTTTTTGCATTCGTCTGTTATCTATACAGATAACATAATTGGGATAAAGATCAAGGTGGGGTCTACAGAGGAAGTAATAAATTGTGGTTCCTTACAGGGGGTCCTGGGGGGCCGTCAGGCCCTGGAGGGCCACGAGGTCCTGGAGGTCCCTGGAACACAGAACAGACAGAAAGACGTAACAGAGTCAGAGTCCATGAGAGACAGACATCATTTAATAACAATATACTGTACGTCACAAGAGCATTATACTGTCCATGTTACTGCAGCCATTACTGTGTAGTAACTCAACCTCTGTGCAATCTAGTGTACTTTCCTTCATGACCTTACATGACACACTGTTATTCTATGGCAACAGATGGAGACTTAGTAATGCAGTTGATAGTGTTAAAGATACAGACCCATGCACAAAATACTGAACAGAAAAATATGAAGAGAAAATGAATATATCCATGTACTCACATCCACTCCCTTCAAGCCCTCGCTTTGAACCTGTGTGGTTTAAATAACATTTTCAGTATGTGTTTTTACAATCACTCTACGTTGTATCAGGTTGGCATTGGCATCCATGCTAGTGGAGTATACAGCACATGACGTTAAAATACTTACCATATCCCCAGGCATTCCAGCAGGTCCCATCTCTCCCTGCAAGACAGTGAAACCAGACAGGAATTTAAAAAACGTTTTGAAAAGTTGTCTCTTTAAATCATTTGTGTGGTTTATGGGGTAATATTTCAGATGGCAAATATACATTAATTTCAATGACAAGAGCAATAGTAGTTTCTGGTATGTAGTGTTATGCGAAGTTTAACTTTCCATACATTGCTTGAGGTGTGTGTGTGTGTGTGTGTGTGTGTGTGTGTGTGTGTGTGTGTGTGTGTGTGTGTGTGTGTGTGTGTGTGTGTGTGTGTGTGTGTGTGTGTGTGTGTGTGTGTGTGTGTGTGTGTGTGTGTGTGTGTGTGTGTGTGTGTGTGTGTGTGTGTGTGTGTGTGTGCGTGTGTAATTATAGACATACAAGATTAATGTGTTATCATATCAGACAGATTAATGGGCCACCTTTGATGGTAAAAGAGGGGGATGATGGGAAAATAGGTTGGAAAACAGAGGTTCGTCTGGAAAACACAGACTGTAACTTAGGAGTTCAGTCTGGCGAAAGATTTTGTAGATAACCTCTCTTTTTTAAAGGTTTACCTGCACTGATCGTGATATTATGTGAATGTTTTACCAGCTAATGCACTGATTGCGAGTCTCTCTGGATAAGACCTTCAGCCTATCAATCCTTAAATGATGCATAGCTTATCAACTCTTGTTTCATGTGTTTTCTTGCGTGTTCTTTGAGGAAAGTTTTGTCCCGATTCACATACTGTATTGTTCATGATCATGTGTTGTATTACAGTGTTTGATAGAGAGAAGACCATACCTTTTCCCCTCTCACTCCAGCGGCTCCAGGTGCGCCAGTCAGACCTCCCAAACCCTAGACAGTAAATCAAAACAAAACACCATTCTGAAATGAGCAGTTATTACCAGTGAAAGAAAAATTCAGGTCTTTCTCTTCTTTAAACGTCGGTATGCACCTGCAGAACAGAAAATGACAACTCACATCTTTTCCAGGAACACCAGGTTTCCCAGGGAATCCGTCAATACCTTTGTCACCCTGTGAGGAAGAATGAACCGTGTTCAATGTTGAATAGAAATGGCCTTCTAGGCACATAAGAGATGAGATTCTAAAGTAACCTGCTATGACTACCAATAACCTTGCCACATCTTCCCAGCTGTACTGCGTTCTATCTAAGACTTTGTTGTTGCAACACGTTTTCCAGCAGGTAGCTAGTGCTGAAAACATCACACACATGTCTCGCATGTCTGTCAGGCTTTGTGACTGTTCTATCTGGCAACAACAAGGATACCCCTGACCCCTATCTGACCCCGAGATGACTCTCCTAACCACCACTTCCTGATCTGAACCACCACGTCCTATTCTGAACCGCCACTTCCTGTTCTGAACCACCACTTCCTCTGTCACCTCCAGAGAAGTAAATGCTTCTCCAGACTGTTCTGTTCTCAAGCCTACTCCATGGCTTTCTGTCAGGGTCGGTGGAGGTTGGTGGAGAAGACCCATGTGGTATGTACAGTACTGTACAGGGTTAATGATTCTTCACTTTATGTGTTGACAGCCTGGACTATGAAGGACATGCAAAGATGTTCTGTTTCGCAACCTCAGAGACGTATGTCAACGACCAATGGATGTGGTACACATGGGTTATGAGTGTGTTATGAAGTCTTTATGTAGGTGTTACCGTTTTCGCCTCGGCTGTCAGTTCATTTCACCCAACCCACCATGTAAATAATCTTCTACTCTTGCTGTGAGCGTACATCTTAAACCCTTCTCCTTGAACCCCGGTCGATCTCTATGACACTTACCAGCACATCTAAGTCCTATCATTTCACATCATCACCCAACGCAGAGGTCAATCTGTATCTCAAAAGCCTGATAACAACCATGGTTCTCAACGACCCACTTGACATACTGTGTGAAGCCCAATAGGCCAGGAATCATATAGGCTACACAATCTTGGGTGCTACTTCAGTATAATCATTATAATCATATCGCATTACAATCACTCTGACTGATTGACTAGTGTGTTCTGTCCTAGTCAATGGCCAACAGCAGCAGTGAAAGTCTATATTTCAGGAAGTCCTTAAAGTTTAGAGGAAACTGAGGCATTGACACACAGTACTGTAGGTAGCTAGCCCCTAGCTAGTATTATTAGGATCCGCCCCCTTGGGCCCAGGACAGGAAATGTGGAGAGTGCATCAAGGAAGCCAGTCCACATCTGTCTGAACCATTACTCCCCTCTGGGATTGAGGTCTATATTCCTTCTCATAAACTACGGACTTAACCCTTAAATAGGACAAATCTGTCAATTGTTTAAAATTCTATTACCTTTATTTCAATTTGTATCCCCGCAGGGAATTGGTGTACCCACACCTGCACAAGTGTGTCAGCTAAGTGTGTCAGTCGCTGCTATTTTTAGAGTTAACCAAACCTGGTGGAGCTTTCTATTCTCAACTCTGTACATGCAGTTATATTTGATTTCTTTAACCAGTCATGCTTGTGATGACCTATGATACTTGACGATCATTTGAATCAAATATAGGACATGTAACAATACTTACCCTTAATCCTGCTGATCCTTTATCTCCTTTCAAACCCTTTTCACCCTAACATAGTACAACACAGACATACAGTAACATCCAAAGATACTTTTAGAAAACATAGGTTTGTCTGAAACTATTTACTTGGCTTATGTATGACATATTTTCATTGTTGCTTCTACTCACACCGACACCTTTGGGTCCAGATGAACCAGGAAGTCCTGAGTCTCCTTGAATTCCCTGTAGGAACAAAATGACCAGACATTATATTGATGGATAACAGATGCTGAGTAAAGACCAGTAACCTACAGATATGGTACTACTGATGCAATGTTATTTCCCAATCATTTCAAGTTGAGCAGTAATATTACATATTAGGTCATATGAGGGGTAAGAGATTAAAAGGGGTAGAGGGGAAAAAGCCCATTTTGCTGTGTCTAACTTGACAAGTTAACTTGCGAGGTACAGATTCTGTAGAGGCAAATAAGCAACCAGAACAGCAACAACACCTGTTAGCATTGTGACCCTCTAGGGGGACCCTGACCCCTGACCTTTGTTCTGACTGTGCCAAGTGTGGGAGTGTCGGAGTGCAATGGAAAGCCACCGATGGCCTACGCTAGGCTCCCTGAGGAGCAATGGTCTTAGCTACAGTATGTATTAGGTAGTGATTAAACTCACCACAATACGAAAGTATCCGTATTAACATGGAATTCACAGTTACAAGGACATGCTATGTTCAGGCTTTTGACTCATTTCCCTGGTGTATAGTCTAAAAAAACATGAACTTACACAATTGAAACTTTCCATAGTTCTGTCAACAGGGAGACTTTCTCTTTAGCTGGGAGTCTGGGACTGAATGGTCACACAGCACATTGGCAAAACCTAACCGCTCTCTCCCCTTTTCCCTTCTCTCTCTTTCCTCTCTCTCTTCCACACTTTCCTTCTTGCTCTCTCTCCCCCTCTTACCCCTCCCTCCCTCTCCAGCTGTCTCACACAAGAGAAGTCAGCAGAAGACAGCCAGCCAAGTCACAGGAAATCAATAGCAAGCAGAGAGGTAATTGTCCATCAAATGTCTAAACGCCCACCAAGACACAGAACACAAAGAACAAGGCTGTCTTTGATATCAGAGTAGAAAAAAACGAATATAAACTCTGCTGCCTACATTCTTTAAGCTTTCACTTAACCTGCCATAAATCCTCCAACACAGTGTCAACCACAAGAAAAGGGTTTGCAAAGAGCATATTGCATGTAGTTATGAAAGTACATTGGCTATTGTATACTCTCCAAGGCCAACATGGAATTAACAAGGAGAAATAGAATGTTCACCCACCTTTGGTCCCAGAGGTCCAAGTAATCCCTGATCGCCTGCCAGCCCTGATTCACCCTGTTACAATAAAGCAGAAAGATCCAGAAGTTAATCAGAAAGGTTTACATTATAATTACAGTAAGAGAATATTAGTGTAAGATGGTTGTCTCATACTCTTTCTCCATTAGATCCATCTTTCCCAGCAAAACCTGCCGCTCCACTGGTTCCCTGGAAGTGGTTTTAAAGCACAATCATCTACAAAGTATATCATTCCTGTCTATTGTACATGTCCTAATGTAGAATCTACTTGCAAGCAGCGGCAACAGATGCAGTACGTCAAGCCTCACCATTTAATGAATCACCTCTGTGACAGACATGTCCTGAGAAGTACAGAACAGTGGAAAAGCATCATTATAAAAGCAAAACTCTTAAGGATCAACTCACCTTCTCCCCTTTGGATCCTTCATTGCCGGACGTCCCCCGTCTCCCGGGATCACCCTGTAGAGAGAGGAGAGGAGGTTAGGGTGGCTGGACACCGCTGATGCCTAGGCGTAATGGCGTAACAGATGCTGACAGCGGCGACGTGTTGTGAGACAATATGGTGGGGTTCACTTCCTGAACAGGGATTAGTAGATTACTGTTAGAACATGTAGTACACAACAAAAAAACATAACTGCTTTTGGGACAAAACAGAATACACACACTGAACATAACCAAGCAAGGACGAACAGTTAGTACACAACTTTTGAACAATGGTGTTGGGGGCCAAACGATAACAGCGGTTCGGTCCGCTTCTCGAAGACCCACAGTGTTCTAAACGCAGAGGTCAGTTCATACACACAGCCAAACTCAACCCTAACTCAACCTTACTCACACACAGCCTACCCAAACTCAAACTCAAGGAACAATGGCTTAGAACGTTTTTGTAGCCTTTTAACATTGTAGTTTTGGTTTGTGCTCTGATGTCATTCTTTGTGCCAAGGAATCCCTCCAAAGCATAGAGTCTTAGAAGAGAAAAGTGGGAGTGTTTAATTACATAGTGCCACTAAGCCTTCGACCACCAGAAAGACTTCACTGTGACTTCACTTCATAAATCACTTTCTTTAGAAGTCAAAATGTTCCCCTTTCATTACTCTCAGAGCTCGTATCACTTTGACGCACGTCCCGTCTTCATCAAAAGAGAGCAGCATTGCAACAGAAATCATCATACAACCAATGGCAGCCTATAATGAAAGGACATTATACACAAAATACGTTTGTACGATCGTCTAGTCTAGACTGTTGAGGATGTATTTACTACAGTAGCAAGCAGAGCATGATGAATTCACTTTTCCCACTTACAAGTCAATGTGCCAGCATGTCCATTCTGACCACACCTGTGGGTGTACTAATTAACGTCAAGTTTTGCATTCTGTTTGTAAAGTTGACACAAACAGAATTGTAAAAACCCTATAGTAGAAACATGGATTTTCCAGAAGTAGAATGAAATAGAATAGTCATTCTATTTCTAAGGGTTTTGCAGACAGCGACAGATAAATAGATAGTATAGAAGCAGAAATGCACTTCAAACAGTAAACTCCTCAGACATTAGGTGCGTGTTCCACTTCTTCTCCAACTAGCTCTGGAAATTCCACCACCACATCATGTCAGCAATTAAATAAATTGCCAGGATTCAGGCATGCATCTTTTTTTAGCTAAGGGTGGCTGCTTGTGTTGTGAGTCAACATGGCTGGAGTGAGTCCATGACGTTGAGACTGTTGATGTTGAGTCCTAACACAGTGGATATCAAGGCAGGAAGTTACACTGCCTACATATCGCGTGCATTTTGAAATGACAGCACACTCACTACAGGTGCAGCTGTCAGCACTAGACCTGGGTTCAGATAGTATTTAATGCTTTTCAAATACTTTGAGTGCTTGATTGAGCCTCTCTGATTCAGAGGGGTTGGGTAAAATGTGGAAGACACATTTTGGTTGAATGCCTTCAGTTGTACAACTGATTAGGTACCCCTTTCCCTTCCCTGGCTGGAGTGGCAGATTGGTGTGGTTTTGGAACTATCTACCAGGCAAGCTCATTCCAGCAAACAAAACTATTAAAAAAGTAAAATCTTATTTGAACCCAGATTTAGTGTAGTCTGAACTGGGCCAAGCCAGTGTGTGTGTTTAACAGAACCACATGGTGTGCTTCTAACGGAGCAGGTGTCTGCATGGGAAAGGGAAAGGGAAAGGGGGAGACCTAGTCAGTTGTACAATTGAATGCATTCAACTGAAATGTTTCTGTGCTTGTCCTGTGCTTGTAATTCTCACTATGACATGTATGGCCATTTTCCTAATCCCCAAAAATGGTGTGGTATGGAAAAAAATCATATTGTTTTTCTACAGTGCTACTGTACTTTAGGAGATGTAATTCTGTCTTTGTGTGATAGATCCAATGAGAGACATCTTTGGTTGAAGAGGGTTAGGATATGATGATGCCCATGCACTGTTACTGTTATTATTATTATGACGAGAGGAGTTTCACTGTCAAAACCATGACCTTACCTTCTCACCTGTGTCTCCCTTGACAGATATTACTTTGCCCTGCAAATAATCAATCAACATGGATCAATTATTATCGAGGCTGGAGAAAGAAAAGACAGCAGAAAAGACAAAGGAGGTGCATGCCACTTAAGATAACGGAAACTTGGAAGTCTAATATCTACGTAGAGTAACACATCATCTAGCAGGAACTTTAAACATGATTGATTTGTATCATATACTTCACACACTACGACAAAACACTCTAAACAAGCTATGTTCTAATATGACTGTTTAGTATGCTTACTATCAACTGTTTATCTTTCAAATGTCAGGCCCGTACAGATCTGCTATTTTAATTTGATATCCTGTTGTCGCTCAGCTTTTTCCAGCACCGCAGGAAATGCAAATTGTAGTGTATTCAAAGTTTAAAGGGTTCTAAAGCAGTAGGAACCAAAAGAAGCCATATTACAGTACAACCTATGTGTTGTGATAATTGCATTGTTCCAAAACCTGTTAGTTCATATGCCTTGCGACTGTGATATATAGGCCTAAGACAGAGACAATGAGAAGACAGTGGCAGAATAAATTCAACCACAATTTAGTTTTTTTCACAAAACCGGAGAGCAACCTCTGTCCTGTGAAGTCCACAAAGCGTATTGCACGTAACACACAGTTACATGATCTACAGTATGGTCAAGCAAGTTAATGTTTCCAACATTTTCGGCCCACTAAACAACTATTAATTTAGAACAACAGAGAGTTACTGCAAGTCGCAAAGAAAACAGGAGCTGCCTCCACTATTCCAGCACCATTTCAACTTCAACATTTCAACATCATCAAATCACCTCTGCTTAGTATAATACAGTGACAACTAAAAGATACTAAAAACTATTTAGTCTAATCAACGTAAGCTAAATATCATGTGGCTGTCCATGGTTCTGATTTCTGTGTAAGCGGGTGTGTGAGTGTACGAGTGTTCGTGCAAGTAGAAAAAACACGTTGACTCACCCTACTTGTAGAGAAAAGCCAATGCCATCCTCCTCTCTTTCATTTTGACGAAATGGTCTATCACTGTCATACAGTACACACTTTCATTTTTTGTTGTCCTAAGCTACCTGGCTAAAATGCTTGCTCGCTGACCTAACTTTCATTCATGGGCAACTTTAGCTAGTTAATATTAGTCTTCTACATCTAGCTACATATTGAACTTCCATCCTCTCAGGCCAGGGGCACAATGTATTAATTAATGGTTGGATCAGAATTGCCATTATAATCATTGGCCAGTACGGAGAATTAAGTAAAACCACAAGTCTAAATCCCTATCTTCATCCATGGCTAATTTAGGAAAGGGGCTACCTAGCGACCGGAGGACAACAACACAACGAGATGCAACAATTCAAGTTGTTTCTGACATACAGTATGCTCTCAATGCCAAATCCATGCCGCCTTACCTTGACACATTTTTGTGGTGCGCCAGGACCATTCACAGTTGAGCACGCTCAGTTTAGCTCAATGCTGATTGGCACAATTTGTATAGTTTTTTGTCAAGGGAGGCCAAATACTTGCTGGCTTCCCTTTCATTCAACAATGGCAGCAACAATGTCATACTCGTTTGGACCAGACAGCGTCAGATCGCATACACGCTCACTCGGATCATTTCTCCTGTGAGATACGTTCAGCCTCTTACGATTTGAAGGAAACTTATGGAACTCAGAGAAACAAAATAATTTTTTTTTTTTTTTTTTTTTGGGGGGCTGGCTTCCCTTGGCATCCAGAAATACATGCCATTGTTCCAAAGTTTGTAATTTCCACTTTAAAATGTCAGACTTGAGTTGCACTAACGAATCAACGCCTACAAAAATGTCCATTAACTAAATACCCATAATAATTCACATTTTCTGTTGCTGCAGGATCATTTTCCTACTGTGAGAAACAGGGTCGAATTAAGATAGCAGATAAGTAAATGGGACAGTATGGTTGACATTGTCACAGTAATGTTTTCATACAGTTTCTCCTTTGGCTCCCTTGAAGCCAGAAGGTCCAGCCGCTCCCAGAGCACCAGTATCACCCTGTAAGAGTAGGCATGTGACATTATGACAGAGCACAAGAACGAGCCCAGAGAAATTGATCCAGAAAATAGGAATATTGTTGTATCACACATGAGATACAGCTTAGGAGGAGCGTTAGATGACCTTTTCACCCTTGGGCCCGGCAACGCCAGGAACACCGATCTCTCCCTGTGATGAAGGAACATTTATTGATCCATTATTACATCAGGTAGTCACATTGAAAATTAGATCTCTTTTGCAAGTTAGTAAAACATTAAAGGGTTACTTCAGAATTTCGGATGAACACAATTTTTATGTCTCTGTGTCCAGTACAAAAGAAGTTAGCTGTAGTTTTGCGAGCCATGCTAACTAGGGTTAGTGCAATGACTGCAAGTCTATGTAGACTTACAGTCCTTATGCTAGTTAGCAATAGGCACTAGCGCTGGTTAACAACTTCCTTCAAACTGCACGCAGAGACATAAAATGGTATCCACGAGTTCATCTGACTCTGGGGAAGTAGATACAGGGCCTCATTGCCAAAATCACTAACTATCCCTTTAAATAAACAGATCTTTGGAAACCGTAAAACACATATAGAGGAGCTATGACCTATAATTAAGTGATAAGGCAGGAGGGGGTGTGGTATATGGCCAATAAACCATGGCTAAGGGCTGTTGTTAGGCACAAGGTGCCTTATTGCTATTGAAAAACTGGTTACCAATATAATTACAACAGTAAAAATACATGTTTTGTCATACCCGTGATATACAGTCTCATATACCACGGCTTTCAGCCAATCAGCATTCAGGTCTTTAACCCCCCAGTTTATAATAGATCTTACCCTCTCTCCAGCGGGACATGAGCAGTTGACCGCCTGGGGTCCTCTCTGCTGCTCCCCCCTTGTAGGGGTGGGGGTGGGAATCTCTATGGGAGGGGCCTCCGTCACCACCTTCTTGGGGCACTGGAATTAAAAAACAGTATTACCGTCTGAAGGTGAGCCAGGTAACTGTACATGACAGAGGAAAGGAGAAAAGGGAAAGATGTCTCTCAGGAAGCAGTGAGGTATGATATGCATTCTGTCCAGCAGAGTGGCCCAGGCCCACCACAGTGACAGATGATTGGTTGACTCACTGGTGCCCTGTCTGTCTGACTGTCTGACTCACCGGCCCGGTGGGCAGATCACAGCAGGTCTCCAGCTCAGCGTGTTTGGAGTCACAGTAGATGATCATTCTCTGAAGGTCAAACTGCAGGGACAGAAAGTCACAAAGTTAGCTAAACATACACTACAGTACAGTAAATGAACACAGAATCACAAGATGCACACTACAGATGTAGGATCTTAATTTGAGCCAGTTTTCTACAGTAGGAAAATAGTCCTGCAGCAACAATTATTATGTGGATTATAATTTATGGCCATTTTTTGTAGGGGTTGATACATTTTTCCTTAGGGCAAATCAAGTCTGACATTTAAAAGTGGAAATTACAAACTTTAGGACCCTTTTAAAATCTTGAATACACTACAAGTGTACATTTCCTGCTGTGCAAGAATTCTCAGCAACACAAGTGATGAAATTAAAATCCCACATCTGTAGTCTAGAAATACAACATAAAAAGTATTTCCTTAATCCACCATGTTGTTCCACCACATACGGTAGCATACTTCCATTCCCCTGACCTTCCCACTGCTCTTAAGCTCAACCCTTATAAAACCACCCAGCACTCACATCAATGGGCACGCTGTCGTACAGCCTCTTCCCGATCACAGTCTTCCCGTGGATATCAATGTCCTCCCTGTCCCCGATGGGCAGGGTCTGGATGAGTTTACAGTCCAGGTACAGAGACACCGCCTTGGCCTCGACGCTCAGGGCGATCTTGTGCCAGTTCCTGTCGAACAGGTTGTCCACCTCTTCATTCTTGAACACAGCTCTCACTGCATCTTTGGTCAGCCCCACTGCGTTGTATTCCACTGCCTTGTTCTCACCGTCCAGACGGATAGACACCTGGGTAGGATCGACGGAGGAAGGATCAAGTGAATAAAGTTGAATGTGTTAATGATGAAAGGTTTCTCAAATGCATGTGATAGGCAAATACAGGGACGCAACTTTCACTGGGGACGGGGGACATTCTGAAATTGCACCCCCCCCCCCCCCCCCCCCCCCGCACAGTATTATCATTGAAACGTGATACAAAACGAGGGACGGTGTGCTTTAGGACCATGCAGATGCCCCCAAGCGGTCTGGTAGGCTGTTTGGAGTGTTTATCTGACTGCATAAAAAAATTAAAAAATAAAATGTCCCCCCCAATTCAAAAACCAAAGTTGCGCCCCTGGGAAAATATAACATATTCTCTGATATTCAATGGTACAAATTATCAGGAAAATAATAATAATGCCTCTCTGTCTGCATGCCAGCCCCAGCAACTGGCAATCAAATAGACTCAGCATGGAATATGTTGATGCACACACACACACAGCACTATGAAAACCCACCTGTGGAATTCCATACTTGTCAAAGATCTGCCAGAGGTACCAGTCCTCTCGTCTCGAGGTCTTCCTGAACTTGAAAGTCGTCACAAAAGCATATTCATCTGGCAGACCTTGAGGGAACACGTCTCTGGAAAACATCAACAGCACAGAGGGTTGCCAATCAATCACCTCATCCACGCTACATGAATGCATTATCACTGGATTGTACAGTAGGTCACTGTAGTATATCTACTGTTGTAGGCCTACATGTCATTCTTACATCTGTTTGGTGTATATATGTAGGCCTACATGTCATTCTTACTACACTATATATGTTTGGTGTATATATGTAGGCCTACATGTCATTCTTACAGCTGTTTGGTGTATATATGTAGGCCTACATGTCATTCTTACTACAGTATATCTGTTTGGTGTATGTATGTAGGCCTACATGTCATTCTTACAGCTGTTTGGTGTATATATGTAGGCCTACATGTCATTCTTACTACAGTATATCTGTTTGGTGTATATATGTAGGCCTACATGTCATTCTTACTACAGTATATCTGTTTGGTGTATATATGTAGGCCTACATGTCATTCTTACTACAGTATATCTGTTTGGTGTATGTATGTAGGCCTAAATGTCATTCTTACTACAGTATATCTGTTTGGTGTATATATGTAGGCCTACATGCCATTCTTACTACAGTATATCTGTTTGGTGTATGTATGTAGGCCTACATGTCATTCTTACAGCTGTTTGGTGTATATATGTAGGCCTACATGTCATTCTTACTACAGTATATCTGTTTGGTGTATGTATGTAGGCCTACAAGTGTGGTGGTTAATTTCTGTATTATCAAACGAGGAGAGTCAAACTTATCACACAAGTCAGAGTTATACTTAAACGGAATCTTTATTAGTGAGAGCTTTGCAATAGCGATGGCTGGTTCAGATGAATCGTTGTGAGCCCCGAAACAAAAGTACAAAGGTCTTTTATAGCCAAGATACACCCCTTTCAAACTACATGACGAACAAAAGATATATAGAATGGGTCACAAGGTTAAGATTTGTATGAAAGAAACCTATAATTCACAGCAGACAGTATCTGCTGTAAAAACAGTCATCTTTGTGTACAGACCAGGGTCTGGCCCTGGGGTCATCTCTCCCTGGTAACATATAAAACAGAAACATTCACTCATGCTCTGGAATGCTCTTTAGGTTTTATCACCCAAAAGACATGGTAAATACCCTGTCAGTGTTATCTCCCAGAGGCCCATCCTCAGTAGAACACACACAGAATAGTTATAAGAATACTATATTCTGTTGCGTAAAACTACCATCTGATGCAATAAAAGTATCATAACATAATCTTGCAATTTTCCACCATACATGTCATTCTTACTATATCTGTTTGGTGTATATATGTAGTCCTACATGGCATTCTTACTACAGTATATCTGTTTGGTGTATATATGTAGACCTACATGTCGTTCTTACTACAGTATATCTGTTTGGTGTATATATGTAGGCCTACACGCCATTCTTAGTACACTACATCTGTGTGGTGTATATATGTAGGTCTATATGCCATTCTTACTACAGTATATCTGTGTGGTGTATATATGTAGACCTACATGTCGTTCTTACTACAGTACATCTGTTTGGTGTATATATGTAGGTCTATATGCCATTCTTACTACATTATATCTGTTTGGTGTATATATGTAGGCCTACACGCCATTCTTACTACACTATATCTGTGTGGTGTATATATGTAGCCCTACATGCTATTCTTACTACAGTATATCTGTTTGGTGTATATATGTAGGCCTACATGCCATTCTTACTACAGTATATCTGTTTGGTGTATATATGTTGTATATATAGATCATGTCTACATTAGATGACTGATCATGTCTACATTCTATAACTGATCATGTCTACATTATATAACTGATCATGTCTACATTAGATAACTGATCATGTCTACATTAGATAACTGATCATGTCTACATTAGATAACTGATCACGTCTACATTAGATAACTGATCACGTCCACATTAGACAACTGATTGTGTCTACATTAGACAACTGATTACGTCTACATTAGATAACTGATCATGTCTACATTAGATAACTGATTGTGTCTACATTAGACAACTGATCATGTCTACATTAGATGACTGATCATGTCTACATTAGATAACTGATCATGTCTACATTAGATAACTGATCACGTCTACATTCTATAACTGATCATGTCTACATTCTATAACTGATCATGTCTACATTAGATAACTGATCATGTCTACATTAGATAACTGATCATGTCTACATTCTATAACTGATCATGTCTACATTCTATAACTGATCACGTCTACATTCTATAACTGATCATGTCTACATTCTATAACTGATCACGTCTACATTCTATAACTGATCATGTCTATATTAGATAACGGATCGTGTCTACATTAGATAACGGATCATGTCTACATTCTATAACTGATCATGTCTACATTCTATAACTGATCATGTCTACATTGATAACTGATCATGTCTACTTTCTTCAACTGATCATGTCTACATTAGATAACTGATCATGTCTACATTCTTCAACTGATCATGTCTACATTCTATAACTGATCATGTCTACATTAGATAACTGATCATGTCTACTTTCTATAACTGATAATGTCTACATTAGATAACTGATCATGTCTACATTCTATAACTGATCACGTCTACATTCTATAACTGATCATGTCTACATTAGATAACTGATCATGTCTACATTCTATAACTGATCATGTCTACATAAGATAACTGATCATGTCTACATTAGATAACTGATCATGTCTACATTAGATAACTGATCATGTCTACATTCTTCAACTGATCATGTCTACATTAGATAACTGATTGTAACGGTGGTCCTCCTCCTCTTCAACCGAAGAAGAGGAGTAGTGATGGAACCAAGGCGCAGCGTTGTGAAATGACATATTTAATAAAGACACGACAAAACAACAAAGACAGAAAACGAACTATACTAGAATTTACTAACAAAAAAACAAAACGAATGTGTAGACAGACCTGAATTATATGAACTTACATAAAACACGAAGAACGCACGAACAGGGAAAAAAGACTACACAAAAAGAACGATGTACAAAACAAACCGAACAGTCCCGTATGGTGCGACTGACACAGGAGACAACCACCCACAACGAACACTGTGAAACAACCTACCTAAATATGACTCTCAATTAGAGGAACGCCAAACACCTGCCTCTAATTGAGAGCCATACCAGGCACCCCTTAAACCAACAGAGAAACAGACAACATAGAATGCCCACCCAAACTCACGTCCTGACCAACTAACACATGCAACAAACTAACAGAAATAGGTCAGGAACGTGACACTGATCATGTCTACATTCTATAACTGATCATGTCTACATTAGATAACTGATCATGTCTACATTAGATAACTGATCGTGTCTACATTAGATAACTGATCGTGTCTACATTAGATAACGGATCATGTCTACATTCTTCAACTGATCATGTCTACATTAGATAACTGATCATGTCTACATTAGATAACTGATCATGTCTACATTCTATAACTGATCATGTCTACATTCTATAACTGATCATGTCTACATTAGATAACTGATCATGTCTACATTCTTCAACTGATCATGTCTACATTAGATAACTGATCATGTCTACATTAGATAACTGATCATGTCTACATTCTATAACTGATCATGTCTACATTCTATTACTGATCGTGTCTACATTAGACAACTGATCATGTCTACATTCTATAACTGATCATGTCTACATTCTATAACTGATCATGTCTACATTAGATAACTGATCATGTCTACATTAGATAACTGATCATGTCTACTTTCTTCAACTGATCATGTCTACATTCTATAACTGATCATGTCTACATTCTATAACTGATCATGTCTACATTAGATAACTGATCATGTCTACATTAGATAACTGATCATGTCTACTTTCTTCAACTGATCATGTCTACATTAGATAACTGATCATGTCTACATTCTTCAACTGATCATGTCTGCATTCTATAACTGATCATGTCTACATTCTATAACTGATCATGTCTACATTAGATAACTGATCGTGTCTACATTAGATAACTGATCATGTCTACTTTCTTCAACTGATCATGTCTACATTCTATAACTGATCATGTCTACATAAGATGACTGATCATGCCTACATTAGATGACTGCTCATGTCTACATTAGATAACTGATCATGTCTACATTCTTCAACTGATCATGTCTACATTAGATAACTGATCATGTCTACATTAGAATACTGATCATGTCTACATTCTATAACTGATCATGTCTACATTCTTCAACTGATCATGTCTACATTAGATAACTGATCATGTCTACATTAGATAACTGATCATGTCTACATTCTTCAACTGATCATGTCTACATTAGATAACTGATCATGTCTACATTAGATAACTGATCATGTCTACATTCTATAACTGATCATATCTACATTCTATTACTGATCATGTCTACATTCTATAACTGATCACGTCTACATTCTATAACTGATCATGTCTACATTAGATAACTGATCATGTCTACATTCTATAACTGATCATGTCTACATTCTATTACTGATCATGTCTACATTAGATAACTGATCATGTCTACATTCTATAACTGATCATGTCTACATTCTATAACTGATCATGTCTACATTAGATAACTGATCATGTCTACATTCTATAACTGATCATGTCTACATTCTATAACTGATCATGTCTACATTAGATAACTGATCATGTCTACATTCTATAACTGATCATGTCTACATTCTATAACTGATCATGTCTTCATTCTATAACTGATCACGTCTACATTCTATAACTGATCATGTCTACATTAGATAACTGATCATGTCTACATTCTATAACTGATCATGTCTACATTCTATTACTGATCATGTCTACATTAGATAACTGATCATGTCTACATTCTATAACTGATCACGTCTACATTCTATAACTGATCATGTCTACATTAGATAACTGATCATATCTACTTTCTTCAACTGATCATGTCTACATTAGATAACTGATCATGTCTACATTCTTCAACTGATCATGTCTACATTCTATAACTGATCATGTCTACATTAGATAACTGATCATGTCTACATTCTATAACTGATCATGTCTACATTCTATAACTGATCATGTCTACATTCTATAACTGATCACATCTACATTCTATAACTGATCACGTCTACATTCTATAACTGATCACGTCTACATTCTATAACTGATCATGTCTACATTAGATAACTGATCATGTCTACATTCTATAACTGATCATGTCTACATTCTATAACTGATCATGTCTACATTCTATAACTGATCATGTCTACATTCTATAACTGATCATGTCTACATTCTATAACTGATCATGTCTACATTAGATAACTGATCATGTCTACATTCTTCAACTGATCATGTCTACATTCTATAACTGATCATGTCTACATTAGATAACTGATCATGTCTACATTATATAACTGATCATGTCTACATTCTATAACTGATCATGTCTACATTCTATAACTGATCACGTCTACATTCTATAACTGATCACGTCTACATTCTATAACTGATCACGTCTACATTCTATAACTGATCACGTCTACATTCTATAACTGATCACGTCTACATTCTATAACTGATCACGTCTACATTCTTCAACTGATCATGTCTACATTAGATAACTGATCATGTCTACATTAGATAACTGATCATGTCTACATTCTTCAACTGATCATGTCTACATTAGATAACTGATCATGTCTACATTCTATAACTGATCATGTCTACATTAGATAACTGATCGTGTCTACATTCTATAACTGATCATGTCTACATTCTATAACTGATCATGTCTACATTCTATAACTGATCATGTCTACATTAGACAACTGATCATGTCTACATTAGATAACTGATCATGTCTACATTAGATAACTGATCATGTCTACATTAGATAACTGATCATGTCTACATTCTATAACTGATCATGTCTACATTCTATAACTGATCATGTCTACATTAGATAACTGATCATGTCTACTTTCTTCAACTGATCATGTCTACATTAGATAACTGATCATGTCTACATTCTTCAACTGATCATGTCTACATTCTATAACTGATCATGTCTACATTCTATAACTGATCATGTCTACATTAGATAACTGATCGTGTCTACATTAGATAACTGATCATGTCTACTTTCTTCAACTGATCATGTCTACATTAGATAACTGATCATGTCTACATTCTATAACTGATAATGTATACATAAGATGACTGATCATGCCTACATTAGATGACTGTTCATGTCTACATTAGATAACTGATCATGTCTACATTCTTCAACTGATCATGTCTACATTAGATAACTGATCGTGTCTACATTAGAATACTGATCATGTGTACATTCTATAACTGATCATGTCTACATTCTTCAACTGATCATGTCTACATTAGATAACTGATCATGTCTACATTAGATAACTGATCATGTCTACATTCTATAACTGATAATGTCTACATAAGATGACTGATCATGTCTACATTAGATGACTGATCATGTCTACATTAGATAACTGATCATGTCTACATTAGATAACTGATCATGTCTACATTCTATAACTGATAATGTCTACATAAGATGACTGATCATGTCTACATTAGATGACTGATCATGTCTACATTAGATAACTGATCATGTCTACATTCTATAACTGATCATGTCTACATAAGATGACTGATCATGTCTACATTAGATAACTGATCATGTCTACATTCTATAACTGATAATGTCTACATAAGATGACTGATCATGTCTACATTAGATGACTGATCATGTCTACATTAGATGACTGATCATGTCTACATTAGATAACTGATCATGTCTACATTAGATAGCTGATCATGTCTACATTCTATAACTGATAATGTCTACATAAGATGACTGATCATGTCTACATTAGATGACTGATCATGTCTACATTAGATGACTGATCATGTCTACATTAGATAACTGATCATGTCTACATTAGATGACTGTTCATGTCTACATTAGATGACTGATCATGTCTACATTAGATGACTGATCATGTCTACATTAGATGACTGATCATGTCTACATTCTATAACTGATCACGTCTACATTCTATAACGGATCATGTCTACATTCTATAACTGATCATGTCTACATTAGATAACTGATCATGTCTACATTCTATAACTGATCATGTCTACATTCTATAACTGATCATGTCTACATTCTATAACTGATCATGTCTACATTCTATAACTGATCATGTCTACATTCTATAACTGATCATGTCTACATTAGATAACTACATTAGATAATAATGAATGGTTAAAAAGTAGGCCAAGGCTGCCTGTCACCTCAATATTCAGCAACTGTTGGTGGTGCAATGGGCAACCAACTTCACCAATCAACCGTTTATTGTAAAAAGCAACCAATGACGGCAATGCCCTCCTCGGGTTCTAGGAGGAGACAAAATGGGCATTTGCATCCTTAATCCCTCACAAGTAAATTTAGAAAAACGTGTTGCTTTGAAAGCTACTCGAAGACATATAGCATAACAAATCCAGCTGTTTAATCTGTAATGTGCGCAGCATTTGTCCTTTCTATTAGGATAAAGCGAATTGGGAACACTGCCACTACCTCACTCTCCAACCGTGATGCGCATGAATTGAGTAGTGATGGGCATTTCGAGTTTTTTCGGTGAGCGGCATCATCTGGCTCCGTTCACAAAAAAAATAGGATAATTTGGCTCCCACATGGTTCAAAATGCTTAACGCAAATATGCAAATCAGGGAGTCAAATGAACGGCTCTTTCACCGATGCGATTCGGTTCCTAACATTCAGCATAAAGAGCCATTCAAAAAGAGTTTGTGCTAACCGGATCCTTTGGATGTCCCTACCCTAAACCCTAACCTTAACCCTTACCCTAACCATAATCTAACCCTAACCCTTACCTTAACCATTTTAAATGTCAACGTCAAAGGGGTAGGGATGTCCCAAGGTCCCAGGTAGCAAGGACCGTTCAAAAAGACCTGTTTGTTCGCGACCCATCACTAAAACTGAGGAGTGAACTGAAGTGAAGATGAAATTGGGCAACTCTTGGAAAGCAGTGGAAATTGATGAAAACTATTATTACAGGTGTGATGATGCTGATGGTGTGTCAAGACAAATTATTTGTTGACAACTGTAGCTACGGACAGAAGTGACTTCACGTAGCAGGTTAGTAGAATTAACGCAGCAGGTTAGGAGAAGTAGCATAGTAGGTTAGGATAATGAGGTTAAGGTTAGGAAAAGGGTTAGGGTTAAGCTTAGCTAAAATGCTATAGTTGTCAACAACAGTTATTCAGATAGCCACTCTAGCTATAATCTCAAGTGGATGCTAGCAAGCTAGGCAGTGCTAGATATCAACAGCCAGTCCAGTAGGGTCTGGAAGCTATAGTGAGTTTTGATTGGTCAGTAGCGTTGCGATATCGCTGAGTATTTGCATAAAGTTCAGCTTTCCCCAACGGTTCCCCACCCACTTCACTCAATTGAAAATGAATGGGGCTCTGTTGTTTCATCACCCCCAACGTGTTGTGTTGAAATGCAATGTAATCCCCAAAGCGGCAACTAAATGAAGGTGTGCTGCTAGCCACAGCCATAAAAACCATCAGTATCATAACCCCGGAACCCATTGGAGGCCATTTTCAAATGTAGCCTGTAAAAGCATTTACACAAGCAGCCCAATTCTGATATTTTGCCCAATCATCATCAAAGAGCTGATCTGATTGGTAAAAAGACCAATTAGTAGAAAAAAAAGATCAGAAGGTAGAAACGTGTTGGTGTTATCAATAAAGACGTTTTTTTTTAAAGACTTCCACTGACCTCCAACAGTTGAAATGTATCTTCACTTTGTATTAGGATAGGAAGATTGTGATGGAAGACCTGTCAGCAACTCAACTCAATCAATCAATGGCCGCAGCCTGGGAATTAAATGTAGCCCTACTTGTCACAGCAAATAAAGAATTGTTCACTCACTCGGTCTGTTGTACAATAGGCATGGTCCCAAGTCGAATATAGGAGCTCTGGCCCTCATCAAACCTTGGTCCCAGTATGTTTTCCACTTTGAAGTATTCCATCAGGTCGAACCCTGCAACAGACGGGACAGAAGATAACATGATTAGCCTAGAGTTGTAGCTGAGTAAATCAAATACATAAAGTGGTTTGTAGAACTTTCTTCTGATCACAAACAGAGGGAGCACTGATCATGATAAGACCAGAGCAACACACTAGAACCCATCAAAAAGAGCTATAGTTTGGAAATGACTGACATACAAATACCCAAGTAGATCAATGATATTTACTGTATACTGTTTCTCACAATATATATGTGTGTATCCTCACTAGCGAGATAGATTGATGCAGTTAAATTTGGGGGGGGGGGGGGTTGAGAGAGAGAGAGCCACAAGGAGTCGCTAGAACACAATGGGACAAGGACATCCCAACCCTCCCCTAACCCGGACGACGCTGGGCCAATTGTGGGCCGCCTCATGGGTCTCCAGGTCACGGCTGGCTGCGACACAGCGCGAGATCGAACCCGGATCTGTAGGAACAACTCTAGCACTGAAATGCAGTGCCTTAGACCGCTGCGCCACTCGGGAGGCCCCTGAGAAAAGAAAAGTTACAGACAGAAGGAAATCCTCTCTGTAGTTTGTGGTTACCTACTAATTGACTGCTAGAGTAGCCATTTGACTTCCCAGACTGGTTTAGACGTAGGGTCTCCTACCATTCAGCAATCCTATTGAACAAGTGGCGAGATTGACTGGGGCTTTCACCAATCAGAGTGAGAGGAACCCTTTTAGTCACTCAGTATGCCTAACTCATTTACATCTGAGTGTTGAGAGATAGACATTGGTTGTCTGGTCTGACCCAACATGGTGAATAAATGATGAGAAGAGTCAGCAGAGAACCATAGAACCATAGACTGGCGACCATGATAATCATGAACAGACGATCACGGCAGCCTAGCCCAGTGCTCAGATGTTACCATCTGTCCGGATCAAAAGAATGCATTGTGTCTTTCTCTTTCCCAGTCACTGCACTCATTTGGCGTTCCCCACAGAGCCAGGTCGACCCATTGGCCGTCTCTGGCTGTTCAGAATAACTTTTTGGAGGATGATGATTATACAGCATCCTCTGCCAATCCAAATTACAGGTCTGTGCTACAGCCCGGCTCGTCCTTAAAGCCACGGGACTCAACGAGTGCACAGAGCACGGAGAGTATTTGCACAGTGCAGCACGATGACAGAAGAGAAAACAGAGCTATTAAAAACATCACAGCTAGATTATGGGTAGTTGGGTACCTCCTTGACCACGACCCACCCAGATTACATCTGATCTCAAAGTGTTTCCCCTACCATAATTGTCTAGGCGGGGTGGGGCGTGGCAGCTAACCCCACAGACCAGTAGACCTGTCTGTCTGACTGTCTGAGTAATTCACACTTTCTTGCAGTGGGATGAAGTAGATAGATGCAGCTGGTCAGAGGAATGTTTATTGTCTCAGACAGTTGATGGGTTATGGGGTCCCTTCGACAGTTATCCAACAGCATGCTATGACAGGGCTATTGGGCACCTGTACGTTTTAAGGTCATTGTTTTGTTCGTGGCTAATGGTGTATCTGCAGCCTGTGTGCTTTGCCACCTGCCTGTACGCTTCAGCAGCACTGTCACATGACCGCCTTCATAATGGAACTTAACTGTCCCCTGAACAATGTTAAGTATCACATATTGACATTCACAAGGCATATTTCTTCTGACTCATGTCCATATGGGAAATGTGATTCAAATCTAGCTGAGAAAACGTGTACTGTAGCCTGATTAAAACTGTCTCCAGAGTGATTCTCTGTAGCATTCATAGCAAACTGCATTCTAGACTATAACTTATGAATGATATCTGCATTCATAGGATGAAACAGCAGGTTATTCAAGCTGGTCCTAAGTCAAACAAACAGTGCAAATGCAATTTGACCCACTTTTTTTTGTGAATTATGCCAGACTGTATTTACAGGACAACAGGACCATGGACTGCAGTACTGAGATCAGATGGATAACAGACAGCATTAGTAAACTCCCTGCCCATGGTTCTTGGGCCCTGCTAGCATTGCCATAGTGACTTGATTGTTGTTTAAAAGGGTGTGTCCTCTTCAAACCACAAACACAAATACACTCACACACACACACGCAGCTGTTCCATTGGAGCACCAATGACATAATTGCAAATATGAGTGTATTTTAGACCTCTGCCTTTTAACAAGTGGAGTTTCATGTCCTCTGGCAGTAAATCTATTAAACAGAAAAACTTAGTGGGCCTGATATCTAGCGAGGCCAGAATAAGGGTGTGGCTCCACTTAGTTTAAGCTCCAACAGAAAAGCCACAAATACAGTGGTGTGTGTGTGTGTGTGTGTGTGTGTGTGTGTGTGTGTGTGTGTGTGTGTGTGTGTGTGTGTGTGTGTGTGTGTGTGTGTGTGTGTGTGTGTGTGTGTGTGTGTGTGTGTGTGTGTGTGTGTGTGTGTGTGCGTGTGCGTGCGTGTGTGTGTGTGGATTAACCCATATCTGTCAATCAATCAAACCCACACTGGGATCTGCCTCAACAATTCAGCTAAATGTAATATACTGTATATGAAATAAAACATACTTGCCATTTAAGAGACACTTTTATCCAAAGGGAGTTTAAAAAAACAAATTTATTGTAGTTGTGAATGTGAAGCATCTTCAAACAACTTTGGCTGCATAGTTCTAGTGATTTATCCAGATTTCTTCCTCTTTATATTGCAGTTTATAGTAAAGGCCCAGCCACATAATTAGAACTGGTGTGTCTACTAGAGGATGTGATGTATCCAGTCTAGTCAGTGGGAACCCCCGGAGGAACTGTCGTTTCAAACACCAGAAACAAACTGCAGCTCTGCCAGAAGGCCTCAGCTTCTCAGACAGGTTTACAACCCACGTTGTTAAACCTCTGTTCTTCCCCGGATAGGGTTTTCCTGAACTTGGCTGAAAAGCTGTTTCAGTAGCTCCACACGACTGAGTTAGGACTCGGTCCCCGAATGCCCTAGTGTGCTCCCCCAGGGGTCTTATCCGCTAAGGGCTTGTGGGTGTGCAGGCTTTTGTCCCAGCCATGCAGTAACACCTCATTTAGCTAATCAGTCTTATTTGAAAACTATTATTTTTGGCTAGATGAAAATTGGCCTCCTCTGCCTTTTGCACTACTTGGTGGTATCAAAACCTTGACTTTTGAGTGAAAAGATTTAGGTGGTGGCAGTAAATCACTCAGGAGAAGTAAAGGAAAAATAATTAAGCAGTAAAACTCTGAAGTATGTTATTGCAATTATTCACACTGATTTGTCACGCTAGGTTACGAAGCAAATTATCATTTTGAACAGCCTGTAAATCTAACATTTCTCACTGCTTGATGTTCTCTAAGATCAGATATCTCAGTGCCATTACTCCAATACTTGTATTCTGATCTGCTTTCATGATATTTTACGCGTTTCACACTAGATTGACAGTTTCCTTTCCCCAGGTAAAGAGGCTGTAGCAGGAGTCAGACATCCCTCCTGGTCCCTGACTGTTTTTCCACTTAGCATGATGAATGTGAGGGGGAGGCATACAGTAGACAGGAACTCTGATCCCTTAAGACTGTAAGACAACGTCCTACCTATCTGGTTAAGCAATACTGCTCCATATTTCTCAGAAACTATTTTTTGTATAAATCCTGGTAAATACCCACTGAAAATAGAGACCACATGAACAACTTGTTAAGAACCTGCTAAGGTGCCTTAATATAACTAGTAAATACAGAACTAGACCATAATAATTCATTTTAAGTTGTCATAGATATTACTATAGTCTGTGTTCATTTAGCAAAACGTCCCACCTTCTCTTGTAGTTGGATGGAAAGTCTGTGGTTCAACACAAGGGAAGTAGGCTGCTTCATGTACAAGCTCTGATACTTTTTGTAACATTATAACAACAGGAAACTAGTCCCAGCAAATGGATAAATGAATAGGTATGTTTTGGCTAGGTTCAAATACTTTTTCTTTCGTGTTCTCTAAGGAAGGTCTGAAGTGATGGAGGAGAGGGTAGAGAAAGTCATTTAGCAATTCATTTACCATCTGGTCTTAGTACAAATGTTCATGAAAAACAGGTATTTGTGTAGTGGGCCTATTTTCAGACGTTGTTATTCACCATGATTGCATAGATCCAATGATACTTGCAGTCAGATGAACGATACATGGCACTTTAGCTATTAACCATTCTGTTAGACGAATGTGAAACATTCAGAAAAGTTGATCAGTGAAAAGGGGAGAAAAAAAGCAGTTTTTACCTGGAACTTCCTCCAATCCATAGCTGGTACTGTTGGGTTTGAAGCGGTCTGGTTGGACCTTCATATTGGGGCACAGCACGTCTGAGGAGAGAGCAGAAGAGCAGAATTAGATTGAAGTAACAGAGAATCTTATTTTGATCAGTTTGATCAAGAAAAAAATAAATCTTTTACAGAACGCAAACCTATCCTAGAAACCTAGCTACATCGTTTTCATTCAATAGAATCATTAGTTTTAACTAGATGATTGGAGTTATGAAGGGCGTGTCCCATTGAAACGGGATATTTCATTGAAACTATCGGTAGATACTCCAGTAGGAGTACAGTGCCTTGCAAAAGTATTCACCCCCTTGGCGTTTTTCCAATTTTGTTGCATTACAACCTGTAATTTAAACAGATTTTTATTTGGATTTCATGTAATGGACATACACAAAATAGTCTAAATTGGTGAAGTGAAATTTTAAAAAGGATTTGTTTAAAAGAAAATCTAATGAATAAATAACGGAAAAGTGGTACATGTATATCTATTCACCCCCTCTGCTACGATGCCCCTAAATAAGATCTGGTGCAACCAATTACCTTCAGAAGTCACATATTTAGTCAAATAAAGTCCACCTGTGTGCAATCTAAGTGTGACATGATCTGTTACATGATCTCAGTATATATACACCTGTTCTGAATGGCCCCAGAGTCTGCAACACCACTAAGCAAGGGGCAGCACCAAGCAAGCGGCACCATGAAGACCAAGGAGCTCTCCAAACAGGTCAGGGACAAAGTTGTGGAGAAGTACAGATGAGATTTGGGTTATAAAAAAATATCAGAAACTTTGAACACCCCATGGAGCACCATTAAATCCATTATAAAAAATTTTAAAGAATATGGCACCACAACAAACCTCCCAAGAGAGGGCCGCCCACCAAAACTCACAGACCAGGCAAAGAGGGCATTAATCGGAGAGGCAACAAAGAGACCAAAGATAACCTTGAAGGAGCTTCAAAGCTCCACAGCGGAGATTGGAGTATCTGTCCATAGGACCACTTTAAGATGTACACTCCACAGAGCTGGGCTTTACGGAAGAGTGGCCAGAAAAAAGCCATTGTTTGAAGAAAAAAATAAGCATAAAGGTATGTGGGAGACTCCCCAAACATATGGAAGAAGGTACTCTGGTCAGATGAGACTAAAATGTAGCTTTTTGGCCATCAAGGAAAACGCTATGTCTGGCGCAAACCCAACACCTCTCATCACCCCAAGAATACCATCCCCATAGTGAAGCATGATGGTGGCTGCATCATGCTGTGGGGATGTTTTTCATTGGCAGGGACTGGGAAACTGGTCCGAATTGAAGGAATGATGGATGGCGCTAAATACAGGGAAATTCTTGAGGGAAACCTGTTTCAGTCTTCCAGAGATTTGAGACTGGTACGGAGGTTCGCCTTCGAGCAGGACAATGACCCTAAGCATAGTGCTAAAACAACACTCGAGTGGCTTAAGGGGAAACATTTAAATGTCTTGGAATGGCCTAGTCAAAGCCCAGACCTCAATCCAACTGAGAATCTGTGGTATGACTTAAATATTGCTGTTCACCAGCAGAACCCATCCAACTTGAAGGAGCTGGAGCAGTTTTGTCTTGAAAAATGGGCAAAAATCCCAGTGGCTAGATGTGCCAAGCTTGTAGAGACATACCCCAAGAGACTTGCAGCTGTAATTGCTGCAAAAGGTGGCTCTACAAAGTATTCACTTTGGGAGGAGGGGGGTTGAATAGTTATGCACGTTCAAGTTTTCAGTTTTTTTGTCTTACTTCTTGTTTGTTTCACAATAAAACATATTTTGTATCTTCAAAGTGGTAGGCATGTTGTGTAAATCAAATGATTAAAAAATCTATTTTAATTCCAGGTTGTAAGGCAACAAAATAGGAAAAATGTCAAGGGGGTGAATACTTTCGCAAGCCACTGGAGCGATGCATGCACCATTCCCAGCGGTGACAGTTTTAGACTCACACACACATACATACCTCACAGGCCTGGGATGGCCAAGTGATGCCAGTGGTGACAGATAGGAAAGGCAACAGCCCCACTCAGGGTTAGTTTACATTGGCAGAGAAGTCTTTTGTATTTGTAGGAGGGAAGATCGCATCCTGACTTGTCTCTGTGTTGTTGCTGAGGTAACAGGTATCAATGCTGCTGACACAATGGGATGGGGTCCTTTGTATGATGTTCAAACTGGGATGGAAGCTAGTGGCTCAGTTGGAGACAGTGGAGGCTGGTGGGAGGGGCTATAGGAGGACCGGCTCATTGTATTGTCTTGAACGGAATACATGTAACCATATCAAACATATGAACCCATATGTTTGACTCCATTCCATATATTCCATTCCAGCCATTACAATGAGCCCAGCCTCCTATAGCCCTTCCCACCAGCCTCCTCTGGTTGGAGAGGGGGTATATGTACTGTACATTTCTTTGCCCATCTCACTCTACTTTCCTGGAATGCTGCATGGTTTGTTGTAGGATGTTCATGTGCAAAAACAGGCATGTTAGAGACACCAATTCTCATTCCATTGATCTCTATTAGTAAAATCTCTGAAATAGTTGTCAGCTATGATGACTGAAAGGAGAGCAGACACACTGACACTAAAAGGTGCTGAATGTGAAATTATTCAAAATTCCTCAACTTGTGTAAATATAGTCCACATAGTTGCGTTAAGGCCAGAGGAATTTAGTTTTAACTCACATTATTGCCTTTGAACTGTGATGCTATGATAAATTGGCATGAGAGGAATTAACGGCACTTAACCAAATTAATTGTTAATCTCAAGTGTGTGTGTGTGTGTATGTGTGTGTATGTGTGCATGCGTGTGTGTGGTGCATGTGAACTTGTGTGTGTGTAAAGCAGGCAGAAACCCAAACCGCGGAGCAGATTGTGTCTCTGATGATCATGCACTATCAGACCCTGTAATTTTCTTTAATTGCGGATATAAAAAGGACTTTGTTGAGTTAAGGAGGCTTTAACTTTACTCTGGACGGGATGGCTCCGTCTCTTGACATGCCCTGTTCTTTCTAACTGCAGAGTCAAGTGTATAATGTCCTGCGAAAATTCAGGTAGACAGTTTATCCCTGGTAGACTGTTACAGTGTGTCACAGTGTTCGTGCCTGGCTGCCATAATAAGTTGTTTACTGTGGCAGGAAAGGAAATAAGCAACCAACCACTTCTACATTTGATGTGGTGTCTATCTCTGTGATGTGTTTTATGTTGTTTGACTGTTTGTTTGTGTATCCTTACTTGTTCAGTTTACTTGTGATTTTATTGTTTTTACTTTTTACTTTTTACTTTTACACTTTTATTTTAAAGGAAAATTCCACCCCAAAACTATCTTTTGGTATGTGTTTCATTAGTCCATTGCTGATATAGTCCCAAAATGTTTTAGATGTCAGCAATCAAGTTTTCAAGATATATATAATATATATAGAGAGAGAATAATAAAGAAACCCTGGAATGAGTAGGTGTGTCCAAACTTTTGACTGGTACTGTATATACACACCTACTCATTCAAGGGTTTTTCTTTATTTTTACTATTTTCTCACGGGTACTATATATATATAATACAGAAATATAGACATTATAAAACCTACACTCGATCCCTCCGATGTCAACAACTACAGACCAGTATCCCTTCTTTCTTTTCTCTCCAAAACTCTTGAACGTGCCGTCCTTGGCCAGCTCTCCTGCTATCTCTCTCAGAATGACCTTCTTGATCCAAATCAGTCAGGTTTCAAGACTAGTCATTCAACTGAGACTGGTCTTCTCTGTGTCACGGAGGCGCTCCGCACTGCTAAAGCTAACTCTCTCTCCTCTGCTCTCATCCTTCTAGACCTATCGGCTGCCTTTGATACTGTGAACCATCAGATCCTCCTCTCCACCCTCTCCGAGCTGGGCATCTCCGGCGCGGCCCACGCTTGGATTGCGTCCTACCTGACAGGTCGCTCCTACCAGGTGGCGTGGCGAGAATCTGTCTCCGCACCACGTGCTCTCACCACTGGTGTCCCCCAGGGCTCTGTTCTAGGCCCTCTCCTATTCTCGCTATACACCAAGTCACTTGGCTCTGTCATATCCTCACATGGTCTCTCCTATCATTGCTATGCAGACGACACACAATTAATCTTCTCCTTCCCCCCTTCTGATAACCAGGTGGCGAATCGCATCTCTGCATGTCTGGCAGACATATCAGTGTGGATGACGGATCACCACCTCAAGCTGAACCTTGGCAAGACGGAGCTGCTCTTCCTCCCGGGGAAGGACTGCCCGTTCCATGATCTCGCCATCACGGTTGACAACTCCATTGTGTCCTCCTCCCAGAGCGCTAAGAACCTTGGCGTGATCCTGGACAACACCCTGTCGTTCTCAACTAACATCAAGGCGGTGGCCCGTTCCTGTAGGTTCATGCTCTACAACATTCGTAGAGTACGACCCTGCCTCACACAGGAAGCGGCGCAGGTCCTAATCCAGGCACTTGTCATCTCCCGTCTGGATTACTGCAACTCGCTGTTGGCTGGGCTCCCTGCCTGTGCCATTAAACCCCTACAACTCATCCAGAACGCCGCAGCCCGTCTGGTGTTCAACCTTCCCAAGTTCTCTCACGTCACCCCGCTCATCCGCTCTCTCCACTGGCTTCCAGTTGAAGCTCGCATCCGCTACAAGACCATGGTGCTTGCCTACGGAGCTGTGAGGGGAACGGCACCTCCGTACCTTCAGGCTCTGATCAGGCCCTACACCCAAAAAAGGGTACTGCGTTCATCCACCTCTGGCCTGCTCGCCTCCCTACCTCTGAGGAAGTACAGTTCCCGCTCAGCCCAGTCAAAACTGTTCGCTGCTCTGGCACCCCAATGGTGGAACAAACTCCCTCACGACGCCAGGTCAGCGGAGTCAATCACCACCTTCCGGAGACACCTGAAACCCCACCTCTTTAAGGAATACCTAGGATAGGATAAAGTAATCCTTCTAACCCCCCCCTACCCTTAAAAGATTTAGATGCACTATTGTAAAGTGGTTGTTCCACTGGATATCATAAGGTGTATGCACCAATTTGTAAGTCGCTCTGGATAAGAGCGTCTGCTAAATGACTTAAATGTAAATGTAAATGTAATGATGCATTTTGCATCATAAGATGTTATATTGTGAAAGTTGCATGTCTTGAAAACTTGATTGCTGACATGCAAAACATTTTGGGACTATATTAACAACTGACTAACGAAACAAATACAAAAATATAGTTTTTGTGTTGAGATTTCCTTTATTTAAGCATTTCCAAACATGTAAACCAAATAGGCTTTGCTGGTTGGTGGTTATAGGATGTCTTTAATTCAGTTTTTAAAGAGATGGTTGGAGTAATACTACATACCTATTCTGGCCAACAATTACAATGCTAGCTTTGAAAGGACAGCCGTGCGTCACTGTGTTTTAAGATTCAGCCATAACTGAAGGTCTGAGACTCTGCTCACTGCAGAACTAGCCACTCCCTCTCCTTGTGGCCCAACAGCTATAATTAAGGGCAGAGCCCTTAACTTTTTTGGGCCCAGTGGTATCTCATAGGCCTCATACACCAGCAGTAAAATACCATGCAAAAGCAGCATGTCCTAATCAAGTAGAGCTGAATCTGCATTGTGGGGTTCACCATACTGTATATCTGTTGCTGAGGGACAAGAGAGAGCCATGAGAAAACAAGTGTTGAAAACAAATTGTCTCACCATTTAAAAGAAGATGGAGAACAAGCTATGAAGGGAAAATACTGACGTTTTGGTGCAGGTACAGCCGAATAGCACGTAAATATTATTACGATACTAACCAGGTTTCCAACCAACCTTTTTATGAGAGTGAAGTACAGTACATGTTGGATACATTTTTTTAAGACAGGCCTGATGGAAACAGAAAATTGGTCGTTAAACTTTCCAAATGTTGACAAAATAAAATAGGCTAGACAAGGTAGGCTAGCTATTTTTATGATGATGATCAAATTAATTGTTACAAAAATGGCTGTGGAAGCATCTTTATTCGCAAATGTTGATATAATAACTATCATATCGAAGTAAACTTAGAGTCACACGATGATGTTGTGTGTGGTCCTCCCACTACGACTCCGGAAAGCATGCAGTTTATTAGACTACAGATGAAATAAGTTATGATGTACTTCACAGGGTGGTGAAAGTGCAAGGTGATGAGCTTCATGCTCCTTTTCAATAAATATCCAGGGTCTTATTCTGGTGACATGATGATCGAGGCTTGGCTGTCATTTAGAACAATTGAAAAAGATTTAGCTCTTTTTGTCCATCATAATCTCATCATGTAGGCTATACTCACACTGTATCTGTGAGCTGTTGGCTACAGTGCACGTGCCAAGGCCAGAGAGAGAGCACATTCCCACTTTTGCACACCAGTATCTCTTCTTGCACATGATCATCTGATGATTTATCACTCCAGTGTTAATCTGCTAAATTGTAATTATTCGATTTATTGCCTACCTCATGCCTTTTGCACACATTGTATATAGATTCTCTTTTTTCTACCATGTTATTGACTTGTCTATTGTTTACTCCATGTGTAACTCTGTGTTGTTGTCTGTTCACACTGCTATGCTTTATCTTGGCCAGGTCGCAGTTGCAAATGAGAACTTGTTCTCAACTAGCCTACCTGGTTAAATAAAGGTGAAATAAAAAAAATAAAAATAAATGTAACGCAACATTCATTGTGACAAAAACATCAGTAGAGTTGGAAATGCGATTGAAACCCATTTAACTTGTTTTTTGTATTTGGTAGATGGGAATTTAACTGCAAAAGTTATTTTTATGTGCGCTACGTCATCACGCACAGCCTTTTATCTGCAACATGTCAATTGCATGGAAACACATTTCTGAGGGGAAAATGCGCATATAGTTTTCATGCAGATTTTTAGAACGTCCGTCTGAAAATCTATCGGCAATTGGATGGAAACCTAGCTATTGTCCACCATAATGTTGAGATATATTGTCAAAAATAATATCCCAATATGTAACTGTATCGATTCTCTTTTGCGCCATCACTAATTAACTCTGGGAAAGAGATATCTGCGGAAGAATGGAAATGCCATGTCATGGATTGCGAAGTCATGCAAGGTCAAGTGTGTCCATGCTCTTGTATCAACAGGAAACAGAGTGGATCAGGTGATGGGACTTATTTAGCCTGTTGTTTATTATTAAGTTGAACTAAAAACATCTGTATATGATATAGAAACATTTGGTTTAATTAAATAAATAAAATGCTTACTCGTTCAGGCCTTTGGTTTCCAGACTAGGTAGTCTAAAGTGTTATTGCACTTTGCTCAAATCTAAAAGCATAATAGCCCTAATTTGTAGAGTGGACTTCTATGGTTCCCAAAAATAGAATCCAAAACATTCAACTGAAAACAGCCTCTAACTAAGGAGTGTACCTAATTCAGTCAACTGTATTACCTCATAAGTACAATTATGGCTGTTGAATAGTCTTTGATTTGGCAAACACGCCTTTCTCGTTCACTGAGGTTTAGTTGAGTTAAAGTTAAAAGGTTTCTGTGTTTATATATATATTCTCCCAGCACTGTGTTTAACGGTGGTGGTAATGTTAGATGAAAAGGTGAAAACATACAACGTGGAATTCATAAACTGCTCTTTAGGACCTACTTGAAACTTTAGAACTGTAATTTTCAGGGCAAAAATAACTTGGGCCGCTCTGTGCGGTACCCACTTATATTCTTAGATACACTAACATGGTGATCCTAGAGATTACAGAAGGAACAATTTTGGGTGGCGAATTAACTAGTTGTCCAAGGTAAAGAGGTTCTGTGTAGTGACCCCCTGAGTACCCTTATCCCCATATCGTAATAGATCCTATGTCCGAAAGCATGTGCCATTACGACTAGAGAGGAATGTATAGACTGACTCCGAGGTGGGTATATTAACATTGGAATCTGTGGTCTCAGAGGGAAGGGTCAGGGTTAAGAGCTTCCAGAGGAATCTCCTAGCATCCTGCCAAACTCAACTGGTTAAAGTATCACTACACAAGGACGCCTGTCGGACTTAAATAAAGAATAGAGGCTCTGATTACAGTGTGATTCTGAGTTAACACTAAATACAGCTCTGAGTATTGTACTATCCTGTTGTGCTTTTTAGCAGTAAGTGAGATTATGTGTGCATCCAAAATGGCACCCAATTCCCTACATAGTGCACTACTTTTGACCAATGGGGTGGCATTTCAGAGACAGGCTATGTTGAAATGATGGTCCAACACTTGTCTCGCGACGAGGCCCAAATCGCCAGGTACAGTCATGTGACCGTGTCATTTCATCTTCCTTATTTACTGTCAGGGTTTCAGGCAGGTTAGTGCTATCCGGCATCCATGGGACGTCCCTACCCTAAACCCTAACCAGGGTTTCTAAACCATACTATGCTGTCTTAGCCCTAACCTTAACCTTAACCTATATCCTTACCCTAACCATAACCCTTCCCTAACTCTTTTTCAATGTCAACTTTAATAGGGTGACGTCAGAGTTGAGAGGTCCCAAGGATTCCGTTGATACGCTACAGTTCCAGGCACACGCTGCTTTCGTGTTCAGATCATTTTAGTGGGGAACGCAAACTCTGGAGTGTGAAGCATCCAACCAATCATATTCCACCTCCTGTCCTGAACATACAATACATAGTCACTACTCCACTTTCCTCACCAGCCCAGAGCCATCCCAGACCACACACCTCACTGTTTTAGCATTTTAATACAGCACAGTATATACGTGTTGTTATTTTTAATTGCATTTGTAACATTTGTACTGAACGTTTCCCTGTCGGAGGATGTGTAGTAGTGTAGCTGGGTCCTGGAGAAGACATTGAGGTTAGAGTAATTCAGGCTATCCAGCGTTCCACACCTCTTAACCAAGTCACTGGGGCAAGTGGCCACAAAAATGTATCGGTCTCAAAAACTGTAATTTATGAGTCGATCTCTGCTTAACGCTCACGCCTCACATATATCATGTCACAGCCAGGCAAAGACAAGGAAGTACAGGAAGGACCGTCTTAGCTGAGGGAAAAGGCCTAGTCGAGAGGGAAGCCAATTGAAATGGCTCATGTACTGTAATTGAATTAAGGTGTGTGGTGGAGTTTTGGGTTAGAGTCTTGGTTAGAGGTGTAAAATGGTTAGTTTTGGAGTGAAAGTTCAGAGTGATATAGATATCTTTAAAGTTCAAAGTCACAGATTGTATAGTAAGAAGGTGGAGGCTTTTGATTGATAGAAATAACTGCATTTTCAACTGAATTTAAGACCCAATTCTGATATCCTGATTGTATGTAATGTAGACATCTTGTTGGAATCTGTTTTCTCAAAACTGACAAACTAAAGAGTAAAGGCAGTCACAGAAAAATCCTGCACCTGGTAATCTACTCTCACAGAGCCTCCTTCTCAGCCTGTGATTGGTTACTTACTCTCACAGAGCCTATGGGATTGGTTACTTACTTTCACAGAGCCGTCTCCTCAGCCGCCCTCTGATCTTGTCGATGGCGTTAAAGTCTGTCACATGGAACACGTGAGCGTTCTTAGGTTCCGCAGCGATCTCTTCGAGCTCCACCTTCAGAGCCTCCCCGATGCCCACTGCGAACATCCTCACCCCGGCCTTCGCCGCCGCCTTGGAAGGCTCCAACACATAATCCTGGCTCCTCCCGTCCGTCAGGAGGATAGCCACCTTCTGGATGCCCCTGGCGGCAGGCCTGGCCCCGGCCCGCTCTGTGAAGATGTTGGTGGTGGTGTAGCTGATGGCGTCCCCGGTCATGGTGTTCCCTCCCAAGTAGCGGATGTTCCTGGAGGCCCTCTTCACCTCGTCCATGGTGCTGTACCGTCCCAGGTTGAACTCTGTGGTGGGCCGGTCGCTGTAGCGTACCACGGCCACACGCGTCTTGTCCGGGCCCACGTCGAACGACTCCACCAGGTTGGAGACCCACTGGCGGATCTTCTCAAAGTTCTCCTTCCCCACACTGGATGACGTGTCCAGGATGAACACCAGGTCATAGTGCACGTTCTTACAGCCTGAGAGGAAGTGAATGGTAGTATGTTAGAAGTCAGACCTGAGGAATTCCCAGTACTGTACATAAAGATAGTAAGAACCAGGCTTTGGTTCAAATAGTATTTCATTTCTTTCTAACTACTGAAGATGGAGCAAGCCACACTAGTGCCAGGTGAGCACGGCTTCTACTTTCAGGACTACTCCACTGCTTCCAGACAAGCTCAGTGTGGCTCAAAGTACATGAAAAAAAAATACTTTTGAACCAGCTATTAATAGCTGATGTCCTTACCTGCCCTGCTCTGAGCGTCAACCCTCAGGCCTGAGAGCGTCAGGACCAGTATGACCAGGACCAGGGAAGCCCTGCATCCCAGTCGCAGCTCCATATCAGCCTCTGGTCTTTTGAGCTTAGGTTGTGATCACCATCAAAGTCTCCAACCTGTAGACATCAACAGGTCACCATTACAAACTACCAAGAAGCAGACAGGTGTGAGAGACTACTGGGCCTTTCTAGGGCCTAAGCCTCAATATTATCCTTGAGTATTGGAATGCAATATCATGTTAAATGTCTTCTGATTCCGATAAACAGCTTTTCTTTGGGGAATATTGATTTCACAAAAAGCTACAAATCCGTACGCAACTCTCATTTACTCATCGAGGTAGTAGTCAACGGATCTAAATGTACGCATCTCTTCTGGAAGTAGATTGAGGAACGTGTCAGTTGACGCTTTTAGAGAAGGCCAATCGAATCCTAGAGTGACTAGAGTGACTGGGAGTGAAAGGCCTCTGAGTTTTGAATTGGACAGAAATCAGTGGCAGTGCTCTAGTATTATCATGATGCTGTTGGAACACAAACACCAACTCCTCTAGAACTTCCTGTGTCACCATGGAGAGGTTACAAGGTGGTGTCTCTCATCTGTCATCAACCTCCTCTATATCTTTAAGTCATCCTTACGGGAAGAGTGTCTGTCTGATTTAGCAGCAGTGAACTAAGATCAGAGACAGATACAGTATACTAAGTCCGTGGGCCCAATGCTACACTGTCATCAGAGGGCTAGACTAGTGGTGTGTGGGGAAAGCTCTGTGTGGCTTTGGTGTATGGAAGTCTGGTGATGTGGCAATGGCTTACCGTTCTCCTTCATAATGCTTTATTGCTGCTTTATCCTTTAACACTAAGTGTTATATAGATCTTGCATAGCAATGACAGGATAATCAAATCCAGGAATACAGCTATGTGAATGTTTTAGTGAAATGGAGGGACACAGTGGAACCCATTTTAAAAAATGTGTTTGTGAACGTGAATGGGATTCCTACTAAGAACTAGGAACATGACCAAGTTAAGTTCTGTTCTCATACGATGTATCCTCTCCTGTCTTGTGTTCTACAGTTTCATCACAGGGGAGTGCCCACAGCTACTTAACAATTGTGTGATGTCCTACACTTTGCTTGATTGTCCATTATCCTCCAGCAGCATGGTCAACATGTGAACACCCTGTGCAATCACCATGATGCTGGGTTAAACCTGTAGTCTGGTTAGTTTGGCAGCAGCTTACTTTATCTGATATACCACAGAGCTATTTATGCCCTGGAGCTTTCTTAGGTTTTACTGACACTATTAATGAGCTCAATGCCTACTTAGTGAAATGGCTGCAATTGCTGTAATTAGTGTGTATTTAAAGCTGACAAAAATGAAAATATGTCTCAAGCGCCCACTCAATGCATATAGCCTACTGGAAAAGTTTTCAGACTTGTAAAAACTATCCACCCATCCACCCGCAATACATATGATAGGCCTACATCTTGAATAACTATTCAACAGATGGCTCATCTGAGAGATCAAATTATGAAACTAAGGAATTCTGTACTGCTACTTTGCATTTAGCATAATTTTGTTCCATCAGATTAACATTTTGACAATACCGCAGTCCCTGCTGTCACCACATATACTCCCTATATCACGTAAGCTTTCAAAAAAGATTCAACATGTTGACTTTGAAATACTTTGAAATAATAAAAAAATAAACAGATAAAAAACATTGGGATGTGACTTATTCAGCAGCCCAAGCCCCAATCCTGAGCCCAGATCTCCCCCGTACAAACTATGGTCTGTATCCTGCATGGGGCCTGTGCGTTTCCACCTCCTCTCTCAATGGCAGACCAGGGACTACGATCTAGATGTCTATTCCAGAAACCTGACCTCGATCATCCAGAAAATGATGTAAAAAACAGCAGGAGTTTTCCAGTCGAAAGGGAAAAAGGAAATTAAGATGGACATGGATCTTGTAGCTCCTCCTGACGGAGCATCCAACACATGGCTCCTCCGAGCACCTCTCACAAACAATTTATCACAAACTTAAAAATCTAAATGCACAAAAACTACCCTCCAAAGAAACAATATAAATAGCCAGAAATAAAACCATTTTAATGGGACAGATTGATGAAACTTTTTACTGCAGTGGGCTAAATCAGGGTCACACAGTGTGTTTCTTGGGAGTCTTAAACACATCTACTTTGAAGTAAAAGTATACACCTCACACACATGGTTATGGACTTAATAAAAGAAGACGTGTCAGATACAGAGTTTGAATGTATTACATTTTGAGTTTGCATCCCATTATTACACTTTATATCACAGAAGACGGAAATATAACAAACTGTTTGACATAGAAACACCGGATTTTCGGTGTTTAAAAAAAACATGTTTATGAAAAAAAATCTTAATAACATTCCACCCATGAGGCCAATAGGTCATTTGACTGCAGGAAAGGCCTACTCCTACCTGGATTGCAGATCACTTAGTTTCACTGGAGGTCTGTCTCTCACTCTGTGTGGCTCCTATCCTCCAGTTCTCACTTGTTCCTTAGCTCAGCATTAACGCACCATCCCAAATCCAACGGTAAATCCCCCAAATGTCTTCCTTTACAGGTGCGAAGAAATGTAATCCTAAAATCCACCGCGATGTCAATCCAAGTGTTGATAAAAAGTCCAAAGTGAGGTGAGCATCTGCTACAACCTCTTGGATGGGTGGATAGAGAGGGAGAGAGACGGAGAGGGAAGAGGGAGGAACTGACTGAAGTTGAAAGTGTAGGGTTTCGCTAGTGGACGAGGTGGTGCTCTAGCTAGCTGTTCAGCTCACAGACATAAAAACAACCCTGACAGGCCTGGCCAATTATAGACCAACTTTCTGGATATATTTTAGTCTCTTTTTTTTTCTTTATGGCTGCCGGGGCTGCGCCCATCTGAAGTGTTGCTGCCCTCTGAAACAGAATGCACACAGCTTCTCTCTCAGCCCCCCCGCCTCCTCTGTCCATCCACTCCAACCCTTCAGCCATAACCCTGCCTCAGATATAGCCACAAAAGAGCTGCCCTAGGTGCCTGCGGAGGACCGTGGTGATGGGCGAGTGGTGGCCGTGGTGGGATGGTTCTATTCTAGCAGGGGACTTGCTGTATGGTGGTGAGGGTGTACTTGAGTCAGGAAAAAGATTAGCGTGTGCTTGAAGATTTATGTGTCTTGTGCTCCTCCTTGTGCTTGTGCTATCTGTCTCTTATGTAGTAGAATTGGACAGCAATTGTGCATTCTGAAAAGTGCTAAATGATTTAAAACAACATGGGGAAATGTCTGTTAACCAAATGGAGAAGTAATGTTTACTTGTCAGTCATGTTCCCTGCAGGAGGGGAAAGAAAGGGGAAGCAGTGGTCTTGTTCCAGCGGTTTGGTTTCTCTCTTTCCCTCTCTCTCTTAGTGAAGTTGCCAGATATCCTGTCAGAATGGCATGTCTCCCTTTCCCCAATAGCTGCCTCAGAACTCCTCTCCCTCTCCCAGTCGGTCCCCTCTGTGCTTTACACGTCTCTCAGGTTGAGGTGCCTTGTTTGAACTGTAAAGTGATTGATACCGGTAAGTGTATTAAAGTACACAACAGAGTCAACGTTAAAACAACGTTGTGTCCTGGTTGTGTGTTTGCTCAGGGGGAGTTGAGATATGTAAAAAAAAAAAAAACTACAAAATTTACGATTCACAAATGCGTATAATAAAGGACAAATATAAGCATCCAACCAAAATGATTATTATTGTACATCATTGACAAATACATACATTGGACATAATGGCTATACATTCTGAGATCCTATTTGTGATTAACTTTGCAGTCAGTCAATCAGGGCAAGTGAGTACAGGCCAGTCTAACTACGTGGTGTGAAACGGTAAGGAAGTCTGGTGGTCGGCTTATGGTCTGGGGGAGATGGATATTGCTGTGCTACTGGTGTCAGACTGACTCATTGAGGGTTTTGGTCGTAGGGTTCACATATATATTCAAACAATTTATGAATTCACTGTCAGAATGCAGCAGGACTCAAGGCAGAAAGTAGTGTGTTAGAAGCCTCTTGTGTCGCAAGTCTGTCAATGAGAGCCTAATACGCCTCACTTGATCGGATGTAGAATGGTTGTGGAATGGTTGTGATGTGGTTTTGCATGTGTTTTCTCATTGTCAGTTCGTTTTGACATACCTGCGAAAACAATTGTACTTGAAATCTCACATGTGTTTCAGGAGACTTCTTCTTTTCTCTGTGATAAACATACATTACCTAAATCACATTCCCATAACTACTGTCTGGAATGTCTACATCCAGATTTAGGGAATGATTTGAAAAGAAATGGGTCACCTCAAAACTTGGATGTCTAGACTAGAGCAGCATCGTCTCTGTGAGTGTTTCACTTGTTGCAGTGAGGGATTGCGGTTGTTCTGTTACCAAACACACATAGAGCGGTAATGCATGCTGATTGGAGGAAAAACATTGATTAAAGACATTCTTCTAAGATTGCATGTACTACAGGAATCTACTGCCTGACGAAGTAGCTAAGGTGCAGAAAGATGATAGAATTAACTGAAGGCCTAAATACACAGTACCCAAAGTGAGGGGTGGCTGTTTCAGAAAAGAAGGCATATTTCAAATCTCTTTATTTGCTGTTGTCAATCTTAACATCCGGTTACTGCTGCGGCTCTGTTGGTGAGCTCTGTTACTAATCCATGCCATTGTTTGGACTAGATAGAGCTGTTTCAGTGGTCGTAGATGAAGCCAATGTATCCATCTGATGAGACCTTGATCATAGTCCCTGAATGCAGGTCAGTTTCGCATAGCTTTACATAGCTATTGGGACGCTCAAATAGGATTATGTCACCTGCATATGCAGACATATTTCATCCAAAATATGACATCGAATAGCCTGTCAGGATGTCTACAATGGTTAAATGTAATGTATTACGAGCATCATCTTTTTATAAAATAATAAATAAATAATATGTTTTTGGTCCATAATATACTTCTATATTTATCCTCTGTACAGTATACTGTACATATTGCCTGCCAGGGTAATTGGCATTGTAACTGGCTTGTTGCTTAGAATAGCAGATGCTGTGTGAAATAAGATGCAGGGGCTTTTCTATAGTAATCTCCAGGTGATAAGCACATGTAAACACACGACTTAACACTGTCAAGTCTGTTTTCGCTACTTCCTGGTCTGCTCAAAGGGAGTCAGGGGTAAACTTCTTATGGCTGCAAGGGGCAGCACTGAGTAACCTGAAAATAGGTGGCCATTTCAAACGGCCTCCTACTCAATTCTTGCTCGTACAATATGCATATTATCATTTCTATTGGATAGAAAACACTCTCTAGTTTCTTAAACCGTTTGAATTATTTCTCTAAGTGAACCAGAACTCTTTCTGCAGCCCATTTCCTATCCGGAAGTGAGATTTCCAAATGCGAGGTCTCTTTTCAAGAGCTTGTCTATAAAAGGGCATGTCACTTGGGACCATAGAAACACGTCATACGCCTTCCCCTGGGTGTCATGCGGAAGTGAGAGCAGAAAGGACTTGAATATCTCGTTCAGGGATTGAATACAGCCTCTTGGAGTGAGAGGACCGCCATAATTTATTTTCTCCATGGCGCGAAGTTGGACTTTGTATTGCCTCCTGGAAAACTGTCGTTATACGTGAATATAATCTCCGGCTTCGATTTGACTTGATACATGTCACAATATTATCCTAAAGTATGTTTTTTCAATATAGTTTAATTATATTATTGAAATTTATTCGGGACTTTAGACGTGATGCTTTGGAAGAATTCTTTCATGAAGGAGAGGTTAGCGCCGCACGGCCAGTGTGCTTGCTAATTCAAGAGGGAAATAGTTCGTTCTGGATCCAAAACAAAGACGGTACTGGACAATGGACCCCTTTACAACATTCTGATGGAAGATCAACAAAGATAAGGACCCAATTTGGGATGCTATTTAATATATCTGTCGAGCTGTGCTATCGCTACCGATTACTTGGAATCAATGCTTTTGTGTGTTAGCCATTGCAGTAAGCTAATATAACGATATATTGTGTTTTCGCTGTAAAACACTTAAAAAATCGGAAATATTGTCTGTATTCACAAGATCTTTGTCTTTCATTTTGCTATACACCATATATTTTTCTGAAATGTTTTATGATGAGTAATTAGGTAGTTGACGTTGGTGTCTGTATTTACTCTGGCTACTCCCGTGCGATTTCTGACTGTAGCTATGATGGTAGCAGTAATGTAAAACTGATTTATAGCTAAAATATGCACATTTTTTGAACAAAACATAGATTTATTGTGTAACATGTTATAGGACTGTCATCTGAGGTAGTTTTTTCTTGGTTATTTAGGTTGGTTCTAGGTTAGTTAGGTTGGCTTGTGCATGCTACTTGCAATCTACTTGTGCTGTGAAAAATGTCTGTCCTCTTTTTTTATTTGGTGGTGAGCTAACATAAATATATGTGGTGTTTTCTCTGTAAAACATTTAAAAAATCGGACATGTTGGCTGGATTGACAAGATGTTTATCTTTCAAATGCTGTATTGGACTTGTTAATGTGTGAAAGTTAAATATTTAAAAAAAAATAGATTTTGAATTTCGCGCCCTGCACTTGAGCTGGATGTTGTCATAGGTGTACCGGCGTCGGGCTGCAGCCATAAAAAGGTTTTAAGAGGTCCAAGATCAGAGGTCAGAGGTCAAAGGACAGCGTCCTGGCGGTTTCTCGCTGCCATTCTCCGGATGACTTTCCGGACACTTTCAGCGGGTTCTCCGGTGGTTCCGGTCTGGCATTCTTCCTGGAAGCCTTCTCCAGTATGTGACTGGCCGCCTTCAGGGCTTTCTCAGAGCCTTCTCTGTATTCTCTGCCCTCAGGGCTTTTCCTTGCTGGACACCTTGGGCCAGCTTGGCCTCTTCCCCAGGTAATCCTCCTGTTGACATGTTAGATTTGCTCTGATCCTCTTCGAGGTGCTCTGCCCTCCTCAGACGCAGCCTCCTCCCACCGGTATCCTGCTGGAATGTGCCGGCCACTTGGCATGCGCTCTCCTCGCCATGTGGTGCTAACACCTGCTGGGCCTGAGCTTTGGCGCTGGTGGGGAGAGAGGAAGAGGGAGAGGCTGGTTTGCTGATAGGGGGAGGAGGAGGGCCTTTAACATTAATACCAGCATCTTCCGAGAGCCTGTCTCCTGTCTGTCTCTGGATTTGGTTGGCACGAGCTAGCTGCGCTCTCCTAACCTTCTGATGTCGCTGGGCCCTGGGTGCTGTTTCATTCAGCGGTAAGGGATGTGGGGCTGGGGTGGAGACACACTCTGCCGTACCTTTAACCAGTCCTGGTCCCTCTCCTCTCACCCCACAGTCTTTCACCTTCCTGGAGCAGGGTTGGGCGCCCACCGTCGTGTCCAGTTTGCGGGAAGCAGCCTTGGCCTCCAGCCCAATCCCCTTAATCTTCTGTCTCTGTGCCTTCTGTACCTCCCTGGGCAGCTCCAGAGGTGCCAGCTTCAGAGGCCGCCGCGGGGGCAGGTTCTTCCCCTCCTTCGAGCCAGGCAGGGGAGACCTGGACCGGAAGGAAGGAAGGAAGGAAGGAAGGAAGGAAGGAAGGAAGGAAGGAAGGAAGGGAGGGAGGGACGGACGAACGAACGAACGAAGGAAGGAAGGAAGGAAGGAAGGAAGGAAGGAAGGAAGGAACAAACAAACAAACAAACAAATGAACGATTGCATGAATGAATTAACAAATGTTTACATAATACATACCTGACCAGGAGCAAGGAGTCCGTTTGGGTGGCAGGGCCCTCCTGGCCTGGCGTGGGCAGCATGGCAGACTCCGGCATAAGCCGACCCACCATCACCCCCACTTCCTCCTCTTCCCCTCCCTGTGTGGCTGACAGATGGAGGGCAGGTGTTTTGGAATCACAGACGTTTTTAGGCGCCAGCAGGGGCTTCTGGCCAATAAGATGCATAATGCTATTTTTAGCCTGAGAGGTCAGCAGGTCTTCTGGTCGGGGCAAGCCCTGTGACAAAACACACATCACTCACAAATTAGAATCACTTACTCAATTACATTACAGGACTATCTAACACAGCCAATCAACACTGAAAAGACTTCAGATGAAATTATAGCAAAGTATTGAATACTTATAAAGTAGACCTATCAATACCAAATACTGTATGCTCTCGAGGTATTGACGAACGGTTTGCTTTGTAAACTCGTTGTATACGTCTTGTTGAGTCTGACATTCCACTGCAGATTTCCACAAAGAGAGCCAATTTAAAGCTTCAACCCACTCAAAAACATTGGCATAGGAATGGATCATTTATATTTCAATGATTTTTCTATAAAAAACCTTGATATCAATAATGAAACATCTTCCTTGAGATTGTTTTCCACAGATCTCAATATTCTCGTCAGTTTTATGAGGAGCATTTTCTATTCTTTGTGATTTCTCAGTTCATAAAGACTGTTGAAGTATATATAAATACTTTAACAGTCTGTACTCAGTGGTCTATTACGTCGAACAATAAACAAATTCATCAGAAAACTAATCAGAATAGCAATTTCCTGAAGATGACAGTTGTTCACTAAACCTAGATCACAGCTCTCCTGTGTAGCTGTATGTTACAGGAACTGACGCGAGCACCAATCATTTCTTCCTCTTCTACATATTCTTGTGAAAATGTTATAGACTGCATATAACAAGCAATGTCAGATACTTTCACTGCGTGCACACACTAATAGGCATCATGCAGTGTGTCCTACTGCCAATGCACTGCTCTTTCCATGACATAGACTGACCAGGTGAATCCAGGTGAAAGCTATGATCTCTTATTGACAGCACTTGTTAAATCCACCTCAATCAGTGTAGATGAAGGAGAGGAGATACGTTAAAGAATCATTTTTAAGCCTTGAGACAATTGAGACATGGATTGTGTATGTGTGCCATTCAGAGGGTGAATGGGCAAGACAAAATATTTAATTGCCTTTGAACGGGGTATGGTAGTAGGTTTGTGCGCAGCTGGGTTTTTCACACTCAACAGTTTCCTGTGTGTATCAACAATAGTCCACCAACCAAAGGACATCCAACCAACGTGACACAACTGTGGGAAGTATTGGCGTCAACAGGTGCCAGAATCCCTGTTTAATGCCTTCAACACCATGCCACGACGAATTGTGCTAAGTTGCTGGATATTGGTGGGAACTGGAAAATGCTGTCGTACATGTCGATCCAGAGCATCCCAAACATGCTCGATAGGTGACATGTCTGGTGAGAATGCAGGGCATGGAAGAACTGGGACATTTTCAGATTCTAGGTACAGATCCTTGCGACACGGGGCCGTGCATTATCATGCTGTAACATGACAATGAGCCTCAGGATCTCGTCACGGTATCCCTTTTTTATTCAAATTGCCATTGATAAAATGCAATTGTGTTCGTTGTTCGCAGCTTATGGCTGTCCATACCATAACCTCACCACCACCATGGGGCACTCTGTTCACAACGTTGACATCAGAAAACCGCTTGCCAACATGACGCCATATACGTGGTCTGCGGTTGTGAGGCCTGGTAGGACTTACTGCCAAATTCTCTAAAACGACATTGGAGGCGGCTTATGGTAGAGAAATTAACATTAAATTCTACGACAACAGCTCAGGTTAACATTCCTGCAGTCATCATGCCAATTGCATTCTCCCTCAAAACTTGAGGCATCTGTGGCATTGTGTTGTATGACAAAACTGCACATTTTAGAGTGGTCTTTTATTATCCCCAGCACAAGGTGCAACTGTGTAAAGATCATGCTGTTTAATCAGCTTCTTTATACGCCACACCTGTCAGGTGGATGGATTATCTTGGCAAAAGAGAAATGCTCACTTACAGGGATGTAAACAAATTAGTGCACCCAATTTGAGAGAAATACACTTTTTGTGCTTTTCGAACAGTACTGGGATCTTTTTCAGCTCATGAAACATGGTACCATCACTTTACATGTTGCGATTCTATTTTTGTTCAGTGCATATATACACCCAATAAGATACAACACAACTAAGAAGGGGATAGGTAGGTGATGATAATATACAGCTATAATACTTACAGGTTTGGCAAATTCCTCTTGCTTGAATCTTTGCCGAATACTTTCTTCCCAGAGAGAGCCCATGAGGAAAGGCTGTTGTTGTGCTGTGTATAGCACTGGGTTGAAGGCAGGGGATGGGAGGATACTACAGTAAAAGGCAGGGAAGGTAGGTTTTAGTTGCCTGCTGACTGGCTGTGAGGTCATTAGTAGGATTAGGGTCAGCAGGCAGCAGGGCCATCTGTAATGATCCCAAATCCAGCTCAGGGACACCTGGAGAGAACCATGACTCCAAATGGTAGTGTTTTCATACAGGGTCAGGGTGATGGTACTGGACAGCAGCTTGCCAGACAGCCTGGAGACTGGTACTGGTTTCATCCTCGAAAACCATGACTCCACATATAGCAGACCAGGGTAGTGTGCAACAGTGCCACGTGCAGGATAGTTATCAAGTACTGTTTTCATTCTTTATTAATGACTGTAGCCTATTGACTAGAAAATGTCATGAGATCAATGGTATTTTGTTCAAATCTAATTTAGGAGTAAATCATAATGAATGGGGACTGGTAGTTTTGTATTGTTACCACTAGATGCCGCCACAGGACACTGAACTCTGTATCAACTGTGGATGTTTTAGTGTGTGGTCATCTCACAGCATCACTGGATAGAAGTCAAGTAGTAATTCCAGAGATATGGAATTTGGAGAACTTCTGAGGAAGCTAGGGATGTGTACCTGATCTTGTCTGTCAAAATATCAAAATAGCTCAGGGCTTGATTCAATCTATATCGCTGAAGTTCAGCGTTATAGTGCGCTTGAAATGTAATGGTAATTTCCGATTGAGCCGACATATGCAGAGTTTACCAAGAATGCAGTGTCTGCGAATGCGGGAACATTGCCTTTACATTTTAATCACGTTGTAACACGGAACTTCAGTGCTACCGATTGAATCGAGCCCTTACTTCATTTCTACATAGACTGATAGAGAATTATTCGTTTGCTAGCTGGCAGCAGAGTATGGTATATTGTATGTGCCACTATGCATGGGAGTGATATAGGCTAGAAAAACAAAAGTGACTGTGATCTTGGTGTGATCGGTAGCCTATTGCATATGCCATGCAGTTACCTACTCACATTCCACTCCTGTGTAAATCTATTTGAACAGGTTAGATTAGACGTGAGACTCTAGTGTGCTGCCTGCAGGAGTGCCTGTATCTCTACATCAGTCTCAAACAGCAGCAAGTTTGTACACTATTTACCTCCAGTTTACCCAACTGCCACTTTTATTCATTGTCAACAAGGTGGTGTAGATTTTTGCTGGGGCTTAGGCACTGGTGGGCGCATGCCCTCCCACTGGGGAGCCAGGCCCAACCCAATCAGATTGAGCATTATTTGTCTTTTTACCTGAGCACAGTACTTGACTTGGGGAGTAGCTCACCGGAACTGAGTACCAGCACTAAACATTTTCTTCTGCATGAGTTCCTGCACTTCCTTTAGAATATCAGCTCAAAAGTGTTGAGGAGTTCCTGCACTTCCTTTAGAATATTAGCTCAAAAGTATTGAGGAGTTCCTGCACTTGCTTTAGAATATCAGCTCAAAACTATTGAGGAGTTCCTGCACTTCCTTTAAAATATCAGCTCAAAAGTATTGAGGAGTTCCTGCACCTGAATATCAACAGTACCGGCACCCACAATGAGTACTGACATCTATTTGAGTCCAAGTCAAGCACTGGCCTGAACATGCATACACCATCAGATTGAATGCATAGTGGGTGGGACAACAAAGGGGAAATGTACCAAACGTGAAGGACACCATCCCACAGTTGTGTCAAGTTGGCTGGATGTCCTTTGGTTGGTGGACCATTCTTGATACACACAGGAAACTGTTGAGCATGAAAAACCCAGCAGCGTTGCAGTTCTTGACACAAACAGGTGCGCCTGGCACCTACTACCATACCCTGCTCAAAGGCACTTACATTTTTTGTCTTTCCCATTCACTCTCTGAATGGCAGACATACACAAACCATGTCTCAAATGTCTCAAGGCTTAAAAATACTTCTTTAACCTGACTCCTCCCCTTCATCGACAATGATTGAAGTGGATTTAACAAGTGACATCAATAAGGGATCATAGCTTTCACCTGGATTCACCTGGTCAGTCTATGTCATGCCTGGGCAATTATTTTCCATGGAGGGCCACATTAGAATATATTTTTGCCATCGCGGGCCAGAATCATATTACAGGATTATACATCACGTGTATGACCGTGTTGACAGATATATCTACTGTAAATCACAGCCAGATATGCTACTTATTTTATGCACAGAAATAAACCACATCCATGTTCTCCTTTTGGCAGATATTTTCCTTGTTTAACATGTAATAAACTGCACAGAGGGAACCGTACACTGTGCATAGTCTCTATGTCCTGGAAAGAGCAGGTGTTGTACAACCAATAGTAATAATAATAATAATACATTTTACTTGGCAGATGCCTTTCAGGACACTCAAGGACATCGTACATAACATCTAGTGCTGTACATGAAATCTATTTCATTTAAGCCTACGTAATGAATTTGAATTACGCTTGATTATTTACCAGGAAAAAAACAATATACTGTAAACAAATTTCTTATCAATTTCAAAAGAATAGGGGGGTTCTGGCACGTGTCACTTTGTACTGATACCATGTGTAGTAAACCGCAGCTATCGCTGTGTAGGCTAGGTTACACTGTGTAGGCTACTCACCGTTATCTACTGTAGCTAGCTAAGGCTCACTAGTCAACTTGGCAAGCAAAAACAAGTCACCTGGCCAACCAAAGCTCACTGTTACATTTTATCAAGAGACCGTGAATGGAAGAGGGTGTTGGAGTATTTGCCAAGATATTTGATATCAGTGACTTGGCAACGAAGGGCCTCCAGTCCCCCTCTATATTAATTACTGATTGCATTGATCTAATCCAGGACCTTAAAGAGACTTTCAATACATTCAAAGACAATGATCTGCACTACAACAATGTTTTCATTCAACACTTAGAAATCATGAAACACGCTTCTCCACTTCGACCATAAGTCCAGTGAAAGTTATTTCAATTGATGCTTCGACGTGCCTTGCAGGTAATAGGAAGCATCAGCTGGCCTATTACCAGTGTTATCATTTAGCCTATCTTGAGCCTTGAGTTTTATATATAACTTTGCCCTGTGCTTCTCCACGCATTTACTATAGTTAGGCCCTATTTAGGCTTCTGATCATTTAATTGATATCACACAATACACTTGATCTCCTGCACCCAGCAGAGAATTCACTCAGTTTGCATTTTGTCTCAAATTGATCTCGATTAAGAAAAGGTGGGTGACCACTGTTTAAGTCTGTGTAGGCTATGGCTGCCTATTGGGATTATTACTGTTATATCAGGGCATTATGTTCTACTCTCATAATCTATGAATAATAGGCCTACGGTTTATTTTGTGTAGGTCTTTGTGAGTCACATGTTAAATGCATGAGTCATGGATTTATGTAGGCCAACGAGACCATTTAGTCTGTAATGTGAAATCACATGTTAGTTGTGTGCGATCGATTACAGTAGGGCATAGGGTAGGCTATGCTTTTATGATAATTTAATGATGATTTGTTGGCCCTTCCATCAACTGATTTCTGCCTGTTCCACTGGATTTTGGTTTTCATGAATTCTCACATCATGGTGGTTTTCAGCCAGCTGGTTTTCTTTCAGGCAGTTTTATTCCCAAACCTTCTCATTCATGTGCCATACACATCTTCCATCTTCCCAGTAAGTCATTCATATATTCACTAACTTCCCAAACAATCACAATCATTCCCAAACAACATAAAATAACATTTGTTTCGGTTGCACCATCAGCACCTGCTTGCTGATATATAAAACCCCTCCTCCGTCCACCCAGAGGAAACGTGGCTCTGCTTAGATGATTATTTGAGCTGTGGTGAAATTACAGGCTTAATGTTGAACGGAGAGCAGCAACACGAACGCCACCACCCCTCTAGGCTTTGAACTGAGGGCCACGACGCAATGACACTCCAACGCCCTTCCACCCAGCCTGTTCTTATTGTCCTCCTCCATCCCTGACGTCTGTGGCTCTGGCAGTGTAATTAGCATGGTGTGGGATGAGGAGGAAGACACAATAAGAACAGGGGTTGGATAAATAGGACTGCAGTGATCACCACGCTCTGCTCTGCAGAGATCCCACCTACTGAAAAAGGGCAGGGGAGCATCCAGCGGCAGAACACAAGCCTCTTCATGAGCACCGCTCATTTTTCTGACTGTCAGCGTCCTCTTTCCGGCGCCCCCCTCCTGCATGTCTATACCCAGACTTTGGCTTAGCGGCCTAATGTGCTCTTCTAGTGTGCAGGAGACCTGGGTTTGAGCACCTCCTATAAAACCACACACACAGTACAGTATACATTCATATGCATCTTCCCCAGGCATTGACAGCTATTTCCAGATATAGACTTTTAGTGAAATGTACAGCCTGTCACTATTATTACACACATACCGTACCTTCTCTTAGTCAATATGGCTTCTCAGTGGATGTAGCGATCGTCTGTTGAATTAGGTGTGGACCAAAGCGCAGCGTGGTAAGTGTTCATGTTGTTTTTATTTAAACAGAACACTAAACAAAATAGCAAAAGAGAATGAACGAAAACTAAACAGTCCTGTCAGGTGCAGCAACACAAAACAGAAAACAACTACCCACAAAACACAGGTGGGAAAAGGCTACCTAAGTATGGTTCTCAGTCAGAGACAACAATAGACAGCTGCCTCTGATTGAGAACCACACCCGGCCAAACACACAGAAATAGAAAACATAGAACACAAAACATAGAATGCCCACCCAAACTCACGCCCTGACCAAACCAAAATAGAGACATAAAAAGGATCTCTAAGGTCAGGGCGTGACAGTGCATCACTGTGGTTCTTTTACATTTCACACCAAGCTTGTGGAACTTTGGTGCTGATTTCTTTCTTTGTAATAAGGTGACTTTCTCAGTACTTTTCTCAATCTCCTCTACACCCGTACATTGTATGAGACATGTATTGGCCTCTTGTGGCATTTCAGCACAACAGTCCATCTCTTTGGGGTTTGGAGTGAATTAAAGTACATTCGATATGTGTCTTGTCTGGTGCTTTAATTGCAAGCACACACAGGTTTACTCCAGTTAGTCTTTATGATCACAGAAAGAGGGATAGAGACTTAACTAAGTCAGTGAGTAAGATCCTCGCTGTCACCTTGTATAATGATTGGAGACAGGTGCAGGAATACGTAATAGAGGGTTTTATTTTCTCCAACCAAACAAAAGAGCGATGTATAAAACCATTAAACAAGTGCACAATGGCACGTAGCATGGAAGCCGATACAACAGCACTGGGACTCACAAGACCAATGGACATGGTAACAATAACCGACAAGGACAATAGAGAACAGAAGGCACATATATAACATACAAATCAGGGGGAATGGGAAGCAGGTGTGCGTAATGAGACAAGACAGTCCGGGGTTGGTGGTAATGATCCAGTTCAGTGACACCTAGAAGGCCGGTGACGTTTACCTCCGAAGCTGGTGAACAGAGTGAGCAGCAGTACCAGGAGGATCCGTGACAGTACCCCCCCTCTGATGCGCTGCACTAGCAGCGGGACGACACCGGCTTCGGGGACAACCACAGGAACGTGGTGCGGGTCGGTCAGGGCACTGATGGTGAACATCCCTGGTCAGCGAAGCGTCCAGGATGGGTGACCAGTGCGCTATCTAAAAGATTCCTGGCAGCTCCGGAATCAATCAGAGCTAACGGGAGTGAGGGGCTAGGGTATTCAGGGAATTTAATGGGAAAACAATTTGGTTGAGTTGACAGAAAAGGAGCTGAGATCTTGCATCTTACCTGGGTTGGAGCAGGATAATTCCCTGGCTTGTCACCTTCGTCTATTTGTGGATAGAGGGCAGGTCGGGGAGAAATGACCCCTTTCTCCACAATAGGAGCAGAGGCCCAGATTCCTCCTTCTCCTACGCTCTGCCTTGAGCAAACGTGCAGAGCCCACCTCCATCGGCTCTGGCCACAGAGCAGGTGTAGCCTCAGAGTACAAGCTCACCCCCTCTCGGCACTCCACAGGGTGATCAAACACAGAGCGGAAGAGGAGGGTGAAGCGCTTGTAGGACTCGACCTCCGGTCCGCCCGTTTCCCAGACCGCGGCACCCCAGTCCAGGGCCCATCCGGTCAGTGCCGAGATGACTGTGGCGACCCTGTCTCTCCCGGAGACAGCCTCAGCGTAGCGAGCGAGGTACAGGTCACATTACAGAAGGAATCCCTTGCATCTCGCTGGCGCGCCGTCAAAGCCCTCGGGGAGGGAAAGGAGTATTCTGCGGACCGGCTCAGATGGGACAGAGGCAGGTAGTGGTGTGGGGGCTGGTACCGGAACCGGTGCTGGAGACTGGAGGGACTACACATTTCCCTCCAAATGCAGGATGGTTGCCAGCACGCTGTCAATGGCGCTGCCGAGTCGGGAGACACAGTCCTCGTGATGCTGGACTGTCTCTACGATGGTCGACAGCTCTGTCTTTCCTGCTGTCTCCATTTAGGGGTCAGTTATTGTATAATGATTGGAGACAGGCGCAGGAATACGTAATAGGGGGTTTTATTTTCTCCAACCAAACAAAATTGCGAAGTGTAAACCTCTAAATAATGCACAGGACGAGACCCGTATAACAAGCGCACAATAATACGTAGCATGGAAGCCGATACAACAGCACTGGGACTCACAAGACGAACGGACATGGTAACAATAATCTACAAGGACAATGGGGAACAGAGGGCACAGATATACACATACTAATCAAGGGGAATGGGAACCAGGTGTGCGTAATGAGACAAGACAGTCCGGGGTTGGTGGTGATGAATCCAGTTCAGTGACACCTAGAAGGCCGGTGACGTTTACCTCCGGAGCTGGTGAACGGAATGAGCAGCAGTACTGGGGGAATCCGTGACACTCGCTCACATTTATATCCAGTCTAAATCAGATTCCTCTCTGGGACGGTTGCCTCTAGATCATTCTGAATCGTAATGTAGAATTAGATCTTATTTGTCTTGAAGTGTCTTGTATTTTGATCAGTTTAGACGTCGGTGGTCACTCTCTCCGGGCTAGATATGTTCTCTCTCTTCACATGTCCTTAAGCCAACACTAAAATGACTTTTTAAGCCCCATCGTGTATCTGGAAACCTTGAGCAAATATGAGCTTCAGTTTGGGTTAGAGCGTCAAATTAGATGCCAGTCGTATCCCTTCTGGAGGGGGATTCTTAATAAATGCACTATATTCATGAATTCATAACTTCTTCTTGGAGGAAAACCTAATTGCCCCAACAGGTAAGGTTTTGAACTCAATCTTTTAACTGCAATAGTGTATATCTTGGTAAGGAATGAATTTAGAAATGTATGAGTTTATATAATGTTTTTTTTTTTCTTGGCAGCGTACAATGTAGTCTGTCATGGGGTGAATAGTGAATACTGTACTTGGCTACTGTATGTCAGTGGGATGTGGCGACTGTGTTGGGAGCTGACCAATACAGCAGTGTTACAGTCGTGTTATAGTGGGGTTACATTAGTGTGACCAATACAGCAGTGTTACAGTCGTGTTATAGTGAGGTTACATTAGTGTGAGACAAAACACAGACCACAGTCAGAAGGAAGAGTTTGAGGTGTGTACTACCTTGGCTGCTGTTGCTATGGGTGAATAGTGAATACTGCACTGTGCTCTCTCATATAGCATAGGCATATACACTGAGTATACAAAACATTAAGAACAGGCACCTGCCAAATAAAATGTATTATTATTATTATTGAGTGTACAAACATTATCAACACCTGCTCTTTCCATGACATAGACTGACCAGGTGAATTCAGGTGAAAGCTATGATCCCTTAATGATGTCACTTCAATCAGCGTAGATGAAGGGGAGGAGACAGGTTAAAGAAAAAATGTTAAGCTTTGAAACAATTGAGACATGGATTGTGTACGTCTGCCATTCAGAGGGTGAGCAGGCAAGACAAAACATTTCAGCACCGTTGAACGGGGTATGGTAGTAGGTGCCAGGCGCACCGGTTTGTGTCAAGAACTGGAACGCTGCTGGGTTTTACACGCTCAACAGTTTCCTGTGTTTATCAAGAATGGTCCACCAACCAAAGGACATCCAGCCAACTTCACACAACTGTGGGAAGCATTGGAGTCAACATGGGCCAGAATCCCTTTGGACCGCTTTCAACACCTTGTGACCCAACGAATTGTGACCCGACGAATTGAGGCTGTTCTGGGGCAAAAAGAACGGTGTTAGGAAGGTGTTCATAATGGTTGGTATAGTCAGTGTAGCTGACATTTACAGTAGTGTTACAGTTGTAGTGTTGTAGTAGATTTACAGTAGTGTAAGACCAGAGACCAGAGTCAGAAGTCAGAGGGTTTGGGCCGTGTGAGAAGGAGGCTCATAGTTTTTATTCAAGTGGTGTCATGGCTTCACCCAGGTCACCTGACCAGGAAGTCACCACACCAAATCATGCACACCCAAAAATGAAAACATAAACATAAATGGTTGTTTACTCAACAAGTTGCTCTTTCCCATTTATTGAAAAGAGAAAGCCCATACCGCTGCATGTATTGACATCAGGAGTTTTCCAAAACTGTGAAACAAAAATGTCCATTGAGTCAATCTGGTCATTTGTTAAAGCAAATTGATAAAACGTGTCATGTGGAGATGGTATGCATTTAGCATTTTTGTAATGTTAAAATAAACATGGTACATGGCATTTGTTCATCAGACCTAAAAAAATTATATTCTATTGCAAAGGATTATTTTTTTATCTCAAGAAATTAGAGAAATTAATAAACAGTAACATGGAATCATACAAGTAACCCAACAGCCTTCTAGAGTTCATCATGACACATATAGTTGTGCAATATGTGTCTCTTTGTCCCTGTAATAGGAGAACTTGGCACTTTGGACTTCTGGGCAGATAGAGAGCTGGCCGGCACACGGTGATATCTGCCACATTAAGCCTCAGGCATTAGGAGGACATGCAGAATGTAGAAAGAACGGCCAATAACCACCTGAATCCAGAATACTTTCTGTTTCTGTGTGCACAGCTTGGAGGTAAAAAGCCAAATGTATTACTTCGAAAGAGCAGGGATAATTCAACAACTAATATAAATACCACAAGTCAATATCAATGACATTCGTACAATGTGTTTTATATATGTGTTAACAAACATCTGTTATCTGTTGACTCACTCAGCATTTAATCCATGCATGGTAATATGGCACATTTCCTGGCAAGCAAACCCCAGTTACAATTATTGTTTTACTCTCTTGTAAATCATTGTAAGCATTATCATGTTGGCATCACCTCACCATGGTATGATCAGTCATTAAAAGCCAATATTGACTCATAATCAATCAAAATGACTTTAACATTGACTCTCAACCCTTAATATCCATGTGCATGTCCACCATCTATGCCAATAAATTACACATATAGTAGTTTAGCTAAATGTAAGAGTGATTTCTCCACCTATACCCATCATTCACCTCAATAATTCGACAAGCGTAGAACCTGTGGAAGTTCTGCCTAAATAAGTACTTTTTAAGTTGTAAATCAGCCGGCTTGTGTCTGTGTGGTTTGCCGAAAATAAGTAAATTTCTGCTTTGGTTTTGCATTTGTATGAAGTGTACATGAATCCTTAGAGATGGATACATATTTTATAAGGACAATGTTTGATTTATTTCTCAGACATAAAATGTGCCTACAGGTATAGAAACGTTGAAATATAGTTTTTTAAAGGCACATATGCTAAAATGTGTAAAAATGCTAACGCATCTGAGCTGTGGAAAGGCCGTTTTATTCCAAAGGATGAATACTTACAATATATGTACTGTACAGTAGATATAAAGTAGTCTGTATATTTACATATGCATTTCTAGGGTCATCTGAACATTCTAGAACCTTGGATGTTCATGTTTTGTTATTTTCATTTAAGACAGACACTAGGTATGTTTCCATTAACTTGTCCAGGGATTTTTTTGTCGACATAGAAAGTAGATGCAATAATTGTCTGCTAGGGTGCGTTTCCATTTAACTATCTTGTGTCGCTAAAAACAGCTGGACGTAATGACATCACAGCTAAACCACAAAACCTTTTTGCAAAAACCTAGTCTTGAATAAAAATGTATTGGTAGAATTGTTTCCATTACCCATTTAAGCAATTTCAGCATTAATAAATTGGCAACAGCCTGTATGCCCTCTCATCTATCTCTTTCATGTCTCAGGTAGCCCGCGAAAGTCAGCATGGATACTAGAATGCAATAATAGACTAATATGTTCCATAATAATTCTCATGTGCCAACATGTCGCCAAGGTCTATGCACTCCTGTAGATCTGAAATAATTGGATGCGAAACTTGCCAGACAACCATAAAAGCAAGGCGAAGCAATTCGGGCATTCTTGAAAGTCAGAATAATCCTTGTCTTGCAAAGAAAAATTATTTATATAGATTTTTATAAAATAGATGTTGCAAGCAGTATGCATTTAGAATTGTGAAGTGGACCTTTATAGTCAACCTACGTGATGACATCACTTTCCCCACGTACCTTCAAAATTATTCGGCAATCATCGTTTCTTAAAAAAACGTGTTTTCCATCATCATTTGCCGCAACAAATAAAGTTAGACAAAGGAAACATCCTGTCAAACGGATAAAAATGTTGTTGATCTTTAGAAAAATGTCTCCAATATCTGCCGTTTTCATTACACATTGCAACGATTTTTTTGCGACATTTCTTTTGTTTAATTAACCTGTGTCAATGGAAATCTGCCTAATGGTATCCATGGCATTTATCCCTTTGCCCTGTTGCCGACTTAATTGGCACATTTTGTGCTTAACGAATCAATGCCGAGTATTGCATTGCTCCTTCATCTCGTCAATTTTCACCCATTGATAGCCATTTGACTGTCATTAAATTTCAATGTTTTGGATTAAACCCAAGGATAACATCATTGTATACATCTCAAATGCCTGTCATTGTGTTCGTAGGCTGAAGGCGTGTATATATTCTTAGTGACACAATTGAAGTTTGGACTCTTGGATTACACCTGTCATCAACATTAACATTCTTATAGAATAGCAGTGGTACAGTATCCTGACCTGCTCCTCTATGGCTCGATACAGTGAAGATCTGTATGTGTGTGCGCGCGCTCTGAACCCACGCTGGTCTATAGTACAGGAAGCTTCGCTTAGTAAGATGATGCATCTCAATATCCTTTTCCTGGAAAATGTGTACTATTTAAAAAATAAATTGATATGTATTGTTTTGTTTGGCAGGTGCATTCGGATTTCCGGGATATCTTTTCGTGATTTGATTCGGGGACCAGAACCTAAATAGGCTATCCATTCAAAACCTGAGAGCAAAGGTCATTGTACAATTTTTCAGAATGGAAAAAAAATGGAAAAACAAATAAGCTGTTTAGCCTACACTATACATCATTACTTTTAAGTGGCTAAATAAATTAAGTATATTTTTAAATCATTATTATGATTATTTGCTATCAAAATTCAAATAAATTGCAAGGTTATTATTATTTTTTCTCATACATCTATATGCATACCAGTTTCACAAGTACATGCACATAGCAACTTTTTCAAACTGGAAAGCCATAAAACCTTGTTACTCCTTTTCTCATCCTCATATTTTACACAATCTGAAATCCAGAAAGAAAACATCTACAGACACAAACCATAATAATACCAAATCTGCTATTTTAAAAAAAGAAACAAAAATGAAACACTCATTTGATGACTTCTAATGCACATGCTAAGATTGGCAACAATATTTTGGCATGATGTTCTGTAAATAAATCATTTTGCTTTTTTTCCTAGATAGAATTGCTTATAGAAAATAATACCTGATGCTTTTTAAGTCATTTCAAAAGCACTTAACTGCAATCATTTTAAGTTAAGGTGAAACAGGCATACTCACTTTAAAAAAATAGCATTTCTCCATTACAATGCTAAGTGTGCATCATTTGGTACATTGTTACCAAGATCCTATACTATTTTAATGAGCCGGCAATAAGGAAAGTTGTAATAACATCTGATGGTTCTGATTTGTATTTCTCAGATGGGACAATTCCCTGGGACAATAAGTGTCCATGCTTCATGCGTTGAATCCCTCACGAGAAAAACAAACACAATTCATGTCCAAAAGGTTTTCCATTTCTTTCCGAAGCTCCTTCCTCTTCTGTCAATCCCTATGAATCGCTTCAATATATTACATCCTTAGACCAACCAAAAGAAACAAAACAAAAGTTCTAAAATAAGATTTGGTTAGGAGCAACATTGGAGATGCATTGTACTTGTATATAAAAAAGGAAAGCTAGGAGTTGCCTGTGTAGATAGGCCAACCCAGTCTGATGATCTGTTCCATTTCAACGTTTTACCATTTAGGCAAAAACGTTGAAATGCAACATATAGTTCAAAACACTATGATGCACTAGGCTCAGATAGATTTCCTTCTCTTCATGAGTCGGCGATTGTCTGTGAAGCTGTGGAGGCCTGGGGAGACTGAGCTGATGGGCGAGGGGAAGAAGCTGTTCTTTAGGGTGCTGGGAGAGATCTCCTCGATGCGGTACGACACCGAGTGAAAGTACTGGTGGGGGTTCAACTGGGAACTAAAGGAGTTCTGGTGGGAGAAGGCACATTCTATCCCTCCTCCCCCCCCCCCCATCCCTCCCCCTACTCCCATCTCTCCCCCACAGCTACCAAACTCATGTGAGTGGTAGTTCATGCAGGAGCAGACAGATGGCACATCGGTGACCTCGGAGCAGAACTGGCCCTGCGTTTCCCTGCGCCTCCTCCCTGCACCTCCTCCTCTCCCCAGCGTGTCCTCCTGAATGTGGATGATCATGCTGTTTCTGTTCCCCGCCAGCGAGGCCCTCTCCTCTGCGTCTCGCCTCTCGTCCTCACTGTTCATGGTCAGGAACCTCAGCACCACCAGGTTGAGGAAGGCTCCTATGACAGTCAGGCCCACCAGGATGTACATGAAGCTGAAGGCCACGTACAGGGGCCTCCGCTGCAGGGCCCGGTTCTTCTGCAGGGCCACAAAGTCCCCGAAGCCGATGGTAGTCAGTGTGATGAAGCAGTAGTAGTAGCTCTGGAAGAAGCTCCAGTCCTCGTAGTGGGAGAAGGCGGCCGCCCCGATGCACAGCGTCCCGATGCAGGAAAAGAACCCCACCGTCACCATGTTCTCCATGGAAACATCGGTGATGTGCATGCCACAGCACTTCTTGATGCGCTTCAGGAGGGACTTGACAAAGGTGTTCATCCTCTCGCCCAGGCTCTGGAACATGACCAGGGTCAGGGGTATCCCCAGGACGGCATAGAACATGCAGAAGGCCTTCCCCGCGTCTGTGCCGGGAGCTGCATGGCCATAACCTGCAGGGAGACAACAGACCACAGTCACCAGGATGTAATAGTACAGCAGCATGGTAGAACAGCATGGTCATACCCTGCAGGGGAGAGAAGACACAGACAGTGATCAGGACCTAACATCTATGGTATAGTAGTATGGCAATAACCTGAAAGAGAGACAACAAACCAGAAACCGGGACCAGTATGTTACAGCGATGGCTGGATAGCTGCCAGGGTTGGGCTCAATTCACTTTTCAATTCAGTACATTCAGCAAGTCAAATAGCTCATTCATTTCCTCAATTGATTGAATTAAAAATAGAACCCAGCCCCACCAAGCCACTTATCATCAACTCAACTGTCCCAGTTGGCTTTTAGATTTGTTTACAGATAGTACCCAGCGAAAAATCCCCAAAGCATCCTGATGTCCCTCTGCCAAGATGGCTATTGAATAAGAGCTGAGCTCCACAGACAGGGCCGGTATTGAATAAGAGGGCAGCACAGAAATGGGTCCAGTCACTCATCTGAGTACGGCCCAATGATTATAAGGTTGTCCAATTAGTGGGAACTTTCCTCTCCCAGTCCTGTGAGCTGCAGGGAAGTGTGGGAAATGTAGGAGTTATTGGATGAGGAAGGAGTCGTACAGGAGCCAATAAGGCTTTTAGAATAATTCAACTTTATCTTTAGGCTTGCAGTTGCTGACTCAAAGACACACACTCACGTGTGCACACACACTCACGTGTGCACACACACACACACACACACACACACACACACACACACACACACACACACACACACACACACACACACACACACACACACACACACACACATACTGTAAACCCAACCTGTGCTCATAACTAAAAAGATAATAATTGTGTTGTTGATCGTCCAGATATGGAATATGATTAGATCTAACACAGATGTAGGGTAGGCTATACATGCTTTACTATACAGTACAGTACAGTATATGAGTGGTTTTGAATATGAAAGGCAATGCTGAGAATACATGTTCCATTTCCGTAATCCATTTCTGCTGTATCCCTAACAGACATAGTATGTAGGTCTAACTCACAACAACCGAAGCTGTAGCCAAATAACACCCACCATTCTTTTCCATGGAAACAACTGTTTTGACAAAGATACATTACTCTCCTACTATTTTTCACAGACCCGTTGTAACCTGAACTAGTCCATTGGCCTTTGTGTTTCTTTACTATTGATTTCATACATTCCCTGATGGGCATCCACCCACTCAAGCACGTGAGGAATGATTCTATTTATAGGCTCAGGACTAGATCTATCTGATTTGTAGCAAGCAGGGAATGGGATTTTATGTGCATATAAAGTGTGCCCCCGTGACCCAATATGCTTTACTCCTGCAGCTTCTCTGGACTAGATTAAGTAGGTAGCAGATTCGGGCACACAGTTCACAGTGTGCATTGTATTTAGACTTATTTAGCAAGCAAATGGAAGGGAAAACTGATTTGAAGGTCTACGCTACCTAATACACAGAGCCTTCAGAAAGTATTCACACCCCTTGACTTTTCCACATTTTGTTGTGTTACAGCCTGAATTTAAAATGGATTAAATTGAGATTGTGTCACTGATCCACACACAATACCACATACTGTCAATGTGGAATTATGTTTTTAGAAATGTTTACAAATTAATTTAAAAAATGAAAAGCTGAAATGTCTTGCGTCAATAAATATTCAACCACAAAGACCAGGAAGGTTTTTTGATGTCTCGCAAAGAAGGGCACCTATTGGTAGGTCGTTAAGAAAAAATGTGGAGATTGAATATCCCTTTGAGCATGGTGAAGCTATTATTAATTACACTTTGGGTGGTGTATCAATACACCCAGTCACTACAAAGATAAAGGTGTCCATCCTAACTCAGTAGCCGGAGAGAAAGGAAATCGCTCTGGGATTTCCCCATGAGGCCAATGGTGACTTTAAACAGTTACAGAGTTTAATGGCTGCGATAGGAGAAAACTGAGGATGCATCAACAACATTTTAGTTACTCCACAATACTAACCTAAATGACAAAGGAAATAGAAGAAAGCCTGTACAGAATGAAAATATTCCAAAACATGCCTCCGGTTTGCAATTAGGCACTATAGTAAAACTGCAACAAATGTGGCAAAGAAATTCACTTTATGTCCTGAATACAAAGTTTTATGTTTGGGGTAAATGTCTAGCAATGATCAACAACCATTTAAAAAATAATTTTAAAGAGAATAATGTGCAAATATTGTACAAAGTTCTTAGAGACTTACCCAGAAAGGCTCACAGTTCTAATCGCTTCAAATGGTGATTCTAACCCGGACTCAGGAGTGTGAATATGTATGTAAATAAGACATTTCTGTATTTCATTTTCAATACTTTTTCAAACATTTCTAAAAACATGTTTTCACTTTGTCATTATGGGGCATTGTGTGTAGATGGCTGAGAAAAAAAGTCCTAATCCATTTTGAATTCAGGCTGTAACACAATAAAATGTGGAATAAGACAAGGGGTATGAATACTTTCTGAAGGCAATGTCTCTCATCAGATACAAAATTTTGAACTGTCTGCCCCCAACATGAGAAACCAAACATGATAATTTACAATGAATGTACACATATATAAAACGAAGGTCCGGCTTCCAGATTAAGCCTACTCCTGCACTAAAGCTCCATTCGTTGCCCTTCTGCAACAAAATGCCTTGTGTGATATATACAAATGATTAAGTATGTTGTTCCACGAGGTGAAAAGTTTAGCACTATGAAGATATCCAAAAATGTTACGCTGAAAAATGGTGTAACGGCAGCTATGACTGTGCCTTCATTCATATGTTTATTTATTCATGTTCCTACCCCAGTCCTCTCAGTGATACAGTAGACATGTGGTATTCATAAAATGAATGAACTGCATTATTAACCCAGAGCCTGGTACACTGTTCTGTCTGAACAAATGAAACACAGTTATTCTATCAGACTGATTCTCATATTCCTCCTCGAAGTTTCTTAAAAGTGTATGTCAAAGTTCTCCAAGCAGCCACCAAAAGAGTTGGATGGCTCACTTGCATCTGATAACGGAAAGGTGCAAATCTCACATTGTCAGTAGGAATCTGTCTTGCTCTGTTTTGCACCACATCAGTGAACCTCCACAGCTCGGTCTATCTCTCAACACAGACAGAGAGATGACTGAAAGTGTTGTTGAACACCTGCCAACTAGGATGTAGATCAGTTACAGTGTATGGCGGTGTGTTGATGCTGATAGTAGAAGTGTGATATTCATTCAAATACAACGAGGGCCCCAATCACAACACTGATACGGCCATATTACTCAGTTCCAGCAGCATTTACGTCGACGTCTCTAGCTTCAAAAGTCCATGAGAACCACCTTTGTTACAGCAGCTAGCTATTAGATGTTACTAGAGATAATCTGTGTACACTCCATCCCCTTGCTGTGCTGCTCCCCTTGCCAGTGTTTATTCATCACCTTTAGATGGATGTTATTGATTTTATCACCCTCATCTTCATCAGCTCTGTGTTCTGTCTTTCAATCAAGTTGGGAGAGAAAACACCTTCTAAGTGATTACATGGATTTTCTGAGACCAAACTGAGAGCCAAAACCAACACAAGTTGTTTGGGCATTACCAGGAGGATTGTGAGGATGTTCTTAACAGAATTGCTTCATAACATTTCATTGCAACTATAAAGACAGGAGCTAGCTAGATAACGTTATTCATAGCCTATTCATGGTGTTTTTTTTAAAAGTGAAACATCTCTGGATGGGTCTTTCCAGCTATTACATCGTGTACACCTTCTAACAGCAGCAAACAGCTGTCTTTGTTCCCTCTTGCACATTCAACAGCCTAATTCATATTGATTTTAATGGCTCAAATTATTCCTGGGGAGTAATCAGGTGGTAATGAGTTACATTGGCAGACAGACATGACGATGAATGGATAAATCCTATTTGATTTATGGCACTACTTTATGACTCTGCTGAAATTGGCTCAACACCGTCCACTAGGCTATGGAGTAACACGTGTGTCTGATACGTGCGTCTGATACTGTACTCTTACATAACCGAACCATCAAAGCTGTCCCATTTAGTACAAAGGCATGTATTAGATATTGATACAATCATCTTTACCGCTTCAGACACTGTGTGTGTGTGTGTGTGTGTGTGTGTGTGTGTGTGTGTGTGTGTGTGTGTGTGTGTGTGTGTGTGTGTGTGTGTGTGTGTGTGTGTGTGTGTGTGTGTGTGTGTGTGTGTGTGTGTGTGTGTGTGTGTCCACTTTGCTCCTTCAGAAACAAGTACCTCTGTCTCACTCAGTTCCACACAGAGTATCTGGCATCAAACCTCACGTCCTCTGTACTCAGTCTCGCAAAGAGAGAAGGGATAAGGGCCTAGACACATTGCTAAGCTGACAGGATGCACTTCTCTAATGTACAGTATAAATCTTTAATTAAGACGTTAAGAAACCCACTGACCCCAGAACTACTGTTACCAATGTCCTTGAACAGATTCAACCATAATTGGGGAGAGATTGGACATGTAGCTTTTCTGCGTTTCTCTCGGTGTTAGAGTCTGAGCTTTAACAGTAAGACATCAACTCCTGCTACTGACTAGAGGAACAAATAAGACAAATGTATGCTCCTTCCCTCTGTCCTTGCACATCGTTTGAAGGCATTTGTTTCTATAATAACAGTTATGTACAACCATGCTGTTGTGCTTTCCTAATAAACGAGTGCATCTGTAAATATAGCGTACAGTAAAATATTGTCTCATTTTGCAAGATTGTCAGACCAGAGGGATGGTTGTCTAATTGTTGTAGTAATGACTTGGTTCATAGAGAATACACTGTCTTCTATAAGCTGGCCTGATAAAGTGCCTGTTTGATGTTGGATACTTGGTTTTGTGTTGCTGTGTTGGACTCTGTGATTGGATACTTGGTTTTGTGTTGCTGTGTTGGACTCTGTGATTGGATACTTGGTTTTGTGTTGCTGTGTTGGACTCTGTGATTGGATACTTGGTTTTGTGTTGCTGTGTTGGACTCTGTGATTGGATACTTGGTTTTGTGTTGCTGTGTTGGACTCTGTGATTGGATACTTGGTTTTGTGTTGCTGTGTTGGTCTCTGTGATTGGATACTTGGTTTTGTGTTGCTGTGTTGGACTCTGTGATTGGATGCTTTGTGTTTTGTATTAGTGCTAGACTCTGATTGGAGACTTGCTGGACTAATTTGTTTGTCCTGCTATAACCACTCCATTACCAGTTGTTGTCAAGGGAACCAACACATTTAATCTGCTGAGCAGAGACCTGTGTGTCTATGTGTGTCTGTGTGGGTGGGTGTGGGTGGGTGTGGGTGGGTGCCTGAGTACGTGGGTGTTTGTATGTGTTTATAGATGTGTACAGTGATGCACTTGACTATACAATTGCTGAATGCTCCCCTGGGCCTTTATATTTAGCAATTTAACATGGCACTTACAAGACTGCTATACAAATCCATACACACTATGTTGGTCAAGTCAAAGCGTGTGATGCATCTTTGATATCAGCAGGATTATCCAATTTAAACATCATGGTGCTAATCCTGTATCTCCTCATCTTTGCTCAAATATTTCAAGGCAAGATAATCAAATCAAATCAAATGGTATTGGTCGCACACATATATTTAGCAGATGTTATTGCAGGTGTATTGTAATGCTTGTGTTACTACCTCTAACAGTCAAACAATTCACAACAATACACACAGATCTAAAAGTAAAAGAACAGAATTAAGAAATCTATAAATATTAAGATGAACAATGTCGAGTCCGGAGTATATACAGTACCAGTCAAAAGATTGGATTCATTCCATTTTTTTTTTTTACTATTTTCTACATTGTAGAATAATAGTGAAGACATCAGAACTATGAAATAACATAATCATGTAGTAACCAAAAATGGTATAATTGAGATTATTCAAAGTAGCCACCCCTTGCCTTGATGACAGCTTTGCACACTCTTGGCATTCTCTCAACCAGCTTCATGAGGCAGTCACCTGGAATGCATTTCAGGTGCATTACTTTAAGACATGAAGGTCAGTCAATCCGGAAAATTGACTGTTTCTTCAAGAGCAGTCGCAAAAACCATCAAGTGCTATGATGAAACTGGCTCTCATGAGGACCACCACAGGAATGGAAGACCCAAAGGTACCTCTGCTGCAGAGGATAAGTTCATTAGAGTTAACTGCACCTCAGATTGCAGCCCAAATAAATGCTTCACAGAGTTCAAGTACCAGACAATTCTCAACATCAACTGTTCAGAGGAAACTGCGTGAATCAGACCATCATGGTTGAATTGCTCCAAAGAAACCACTACTAAAGGGCACCAATAATAAGAAGAGACTTGTGGCGGTGCTTTGCTGGTGACACCGTCTGTGATTTATATAGATTTTGAGGCACCCTTAACAGGCATGGCTAACACAGCATTCTGCAGCGATACTCCATCCCATCTGGTTTGCGCTTAGTGGGACTATCATTTGTTTTTCAACAGGACAGTGACCCAAAACACACCCCCAGGCTGTGTAAGGGCTATTTGACCAAGAAGGAGAGTGATGAAGTGCTGATGAGTTGGACTGCAGGGTGAAGGAAAAGTAGCCAACAAGTGCTCAGCATATGTGGGAACTCCTTCAAGGCTGTTGGAAAAGCATTCCAGGTGAAGCTGGTTGAGAGAATGCCAAGAGTGTGCAAAGCTGTCATCAAAGAAAGGGTGGCTACTTCGAAGAATCTCAAATATAAAACATAATTTGTTTAACACTGTTTTGGTTACTACATGAATCCATATGTGTTATTTCATAGTTTTGATGTCTTCACTATTATTCTACAATAGAAAATAGTAAAAAAATAAGAAAAACCCTGGAATAAGTAGGTGTGCCCAAACTTTGGGCTGGTACTGTATATATATACTGTATGTGATGGGAAGTATAGACAGTATGGATAGTATGTGGATAGAATATTTTGTATATCTGTAGAATACGTAGTATAGAATAGTATACAACAACAGTTGAATAGGATGGCATCGACTAGAATACAGTATATACATATTAAATGAGTAAAGCAGTATGTAAACATTATTACAGTGACCAGTGATTCCATGTCTATGTACATGGGGCAGCAGCCTCTAAGGTGCAGGGTTGAGTAACCGGGTGGTAGCCGGCTAGTGAATGCTATTTAACAGTCTGATGGCCTTGAGATATACGCTGTTTTTCAGTCTCTACTGTACTGTACTGACCTCACCTTCTGGATGGTAGCGGGGTGAACAGGCCGTGGCACAGGTGGTTGTCGTCCTTGATTATCTTTTTGGCCTTCCTGTGACATCGGGAGCTATAGGTGTCCTGGGGTTCAGGCACGGTGATGCGTTGGGCAGACCGCACGACCCTCTGGAGAGCCCTGCGGTTGCTGGCAGTGCAGTTGCTGTACCAGGCGGTGATACAGCCTGACAGGATGCTCTCAATGGTGCATCTGTAAAAGTTTGTTTGGGTCTTAGGGGCCAAGCAAAATTTCTTCAGCCTCCTGAGGTTGAAGAGGCACTCTTGTGCCTTCCTCACCACACTGTCTGTGTGGGTGGACCATTTCAGATTGTCAGTGATGTGTACGGCGAGGAACTTTAAGCTTTTCACCTTCTCCACCTTCTCCACCCTGTCAATATGGATGGGGGCGTGTTCCCTCTGCTGTCTCCTGTCCACAATTAGCTCCTTCATTTTGATGACGTTGAGGGAGAGGTTATTTTTCTGGCAACACTCTGCCAGGGCCCTCGCCTCTTCCCTGGAGGCTGTCTCGTCATTGTTGGTAATCAGACCTACTACTCATGTGTCGTTTGTAAACATGATGATTGCGTTGGCCACGCAGTCATGGGTGAACATGGAGTACAGGAGGGGTTGCCCTCATTATTAAACTCTGGGCCCTGGGTTCAGACCCAGGGCCCAGAGTTTAATAATGAGCTTGGAGGGTACTATGGGGTGGAAGGCTGAGAGTTAGGCAATGAACATAAGTATTCCTCTTGTCCTCTTGTCTGTGGACCTATTTGGGCGGTATGCAAATTGAAGTGGGTCTAGAGAATACAAAACCCAGCACAGTGCTACTCATAACACCTCTCATACTGAGGTGTTGGTGAACCTGCTCTCCATGTCATTCCTAGCCATATAAAATGTCTTGTAATGTATGCACGCATGACTGTAAGTCACTTTGAATAAAAGTGCCTACTATCGAGGCCCCTCGCTGGTGTGCAGAGAAGGGTTAATTACTTGAGGAGTTGATAAAACTGATGTATCTTAGCTTGTCTGTTCTGGGAGGTTAATCCACCTCACATTATTCCAGTGGCCCGGAGACATTAATTGCCTGTGAGCCATGGAATTATAATGAAGGTCAGGACAGGAGAGTTGGACTGCAGGATAGGAGGTGGAGCAGTAGTTAGACTGCACAACACCTTGTGGATCTCTTTCTGAGGACCTGTCACCAGTCGCCACACTGACAAGAGCTAACTAACTATGAGCTAACTGCACTCCAGAACAGCATGTGCAGAGAAGACACTCAAACACTCCCTCCACGACTCTGGACGGCTCTATGTTGACACAACGGCCCAGAATGAAGTATCCTTAAATCACCATAGGAAACTTTCATTTCTGTTTGTTTGTAGTTCTGGAGAACCTGAGAGAGAGGTAGAGAGGAAAGCCAATGGAGATGAACTGAATGACATGAAATATCTCAATGGCAAAATAGTATCAATAGCCCCTCATTGCAATTGCTGTTGCTTGATATGGCAAGTTCAGTATGTGTAGTCTATAGTAGACTAATGCTTTGTGAAGGATGAAGCCAACGCTTGGAAGTATTTGTTTAATAGATTTATAGTTTCTCTATGATGAAAGTACAAAAACAATATCTGTCATCTCAGTTTACAGAAAACTTCCCACACACACTCTCAAACACAAACCAATATGTAGGGACGTACACACACAGTCGAGTGCGCACACAAACACACTCATACACACACACACACACACACCAGGCTGTTAAGATATATACAGTATTACCTGCCGTTCAAACATCAAATTTGATCAAATCTTATTAGATAACCTTCTTGTCTACACCCACTCACCCACTCTACCTTTCTGCCCTACATCTCCTGTGAGGCACACACACACACACACACACACACACACACACACACACACACACACACACACACACACACACACACACACACACACACACACACACACACACACACACACACACACACACACACACACACTTGTCTCATTGAAAACACAGGGGTTGGGTAGGTTATTATATTACAGCATTAAAGGACAGGTGACTCATTCGTCCCTTAACAACAACAAAGGAAAGAAAGACTTATAATGATGTTTTACTCATTTCCACCGTCTGAACACATGCTGGGAGCAGCAGGCTTTGAAGTGTTTGGTCTGAGGCATGATTTGTTTGTCTTTCTCTTGCTGGGTGTCTGGTGCTCCTAGACTGATGCCAGAAGGGCCACCCTGAGTTACTGAAGAAACACACAAACGAACATGTTGGGGTGTGAGGTGTCGCAGATGGTTCAGCACAGCACTTGGTACTAGGAGAGACAAATTCTGGGAACTTTCAATAAATTCCCTGGTTTTCCAGAAATTATGTTTGGAGGATTCTGGATTTCCTGCTTATTCCCTCCTGATTCCGGGAATCTTCCAACCGGGATAACCATGGAATTTATTGAACGTCTTCGGAGGTTTGCAAGCCAACTCAGCACTAATACAAAGTTCACAGCAGGATATTGAAGAGAAGAGGTATTAGGATAGAGGAGGAGAGGGGAAGGAGCAGGGCAATGATGTAGTGCATATCTCTGTTTTACGTATATTCAGCATATACTGGAGTTCTGTTCATTAGGTTTATCATTGTTGTCTTTTCATGCAAATATACCCCAACACCTTCAAAGTTATCGTTGAAATATGTGTGCAAGGGGACCAGTAATTCACTTCTACAAACAGTAGTGCTTGTTTCAATGTTTACCGATCAAAGACCAAGGTGGAGCTACTGCCATTACTGCTTACACCTGCCAAGGGTAACGCCCCTTTATCCTTCTCAAGGTGAGTGAGTGGACAAAACTGTGAAAATGAGTCTAAATTATAAGAAACTATCAAATAAACCGATACCGAAGCTATTTACAGAAACAGCTACACAGACAATTATAATGTTCAGCAATAACAGAGTTGGTGTGGTTAAGTATTGATGCTATTTAACCAGTGTGGTTGAGTATTGCTTTTATGGAGGTTTACTCAACCTCCATAAAAGCAATACTCAACCACACTGGTTAAATACCATCAATACTTAACCACACCAACTCGATGTGGATGTCAATCATATAAAGGTCAGTAATTTGTGCTATAGTCACAGTGGCGTATACGTTATTCGTAAAAAAAATCTTGGGCCAAAATAACATTATAGATTATTATTCTGAGGCGAATTCCATATTGGATTTCAGATTCCGATGAGAAGCATTTGAGTGAGAATACTCTCTCTCTTCCTCTGTCTATTACATTCTCATTCAACTCACTCACTCACTCACTCACTCACTCACTCACTCACTATCTCACTCATAAACACATACTCACTCACTCACTCTCTCTCTCTCCTTCACTCACTCACTCATTCACTATCTCACTCATAAATACACACTAAATCACTCACTCTCTCTCTCCTTCCCTCAATCACTCACTCACTCTCTCTCTCCTTCACTCAGTCACTCACTCACTCACTCAGTCACTCACTCACTCACTCATAAACACACACTCACTGGTGCTGTCATTTAACACAGTGATCTCAGAAGCCAGGGTGGTACCTCCTCCAGGATTGTAAACCACCTTTCCTAGAAACATGTCAGGCCAGACTGGAACACTGTGAATTATTGTGTACTTCCTCATCCCCTCCAGCCTCCACTGAGTTAGTACTGTAGATGACGTAGTGGCCCAGTCTGTGACATAGTGCCCTCCTCTGACTCCCTAGTGCCTCTACTCTGCTGCTCAGCTGATTGGTTGCACATAGAGCCACCATGTCTCCTACTGTGCCATCTTCAGCTCTGATTAACAGACATGGAGCCAGAGACAAGGGAAATGAGTAGAGCTCTGCTCTGTGGAATATTACCAACTTATCAGAGCTCTCCCTGTGTGTGTGTGTGTGTGTGTGTGTGTGTGTGTGTGTGTGTGTGTGTGTGTGTGTGTGTGTGTGTGGTGTGTGTGTGTGTGTGTGTGTGTGTTGTGTGTGTGTGTGTGTGTGTGTGTGTGTGTGTGTGTGTGTGTGTGTGTGTGTGTGTGTGTGTGTTCTCTCTTCTCTCCCCCCTCTCTATCTCTGTACCTAGCCTGCCTCCCAGTACCAGTTGTCGCTGTGGAAGGTCTACAGGTCTATTGATGCTCAGTGCCCAGCACCACACTAAGGTTGTTAAGTGCTGCTAAGCAACATGAGGTTGGTGGCACCTTAATTGGGGAGGACGGGCTTGTGGTAATGGCTGGAGCGGAATCAGTGGAATGGTATCAAATACATCAAACTCATGGTTTTGATGTGTTTGATGACATTCCATTAGCTCCTTTCCAGCCATTATTATGAGCCGTCCTCCCCTCTGCAGCCTCCACACAGTACTCGCTGACCCCCGCCATGCCCCTCGCCTCCCTTTCCACTCGTAATGAGGAGCTACTGCATGGAGCCTTAGTCAGTAGTTAACCTTTCATCATACAATGACCTGACATAACATACAGGTTGTGTACCTTCTTTTCTTCTCTTGGTAACTAGTCCGATGCTGACAGGTTGTAGTGTTATAAAGGTATTGGTATGATAAATCTTCTGTTGGTAACTAGTCTGATGCTGACAGGTTGGCGCCCCCCTCGGGTTCGTGCCGTGGGGGAGATCTTCGTGGGCAATAATCAGCCTTGCGTCAGAATAGTAAGTTGATGGTTGAAGATATCCCTCTAGTGGTGTGGGGGCTGTGTTTTAGCAAAGTGGGTGGGGTTATATCCTGCCTGTTTGGCCCTGTCTGAGGATATCATCGGACGGGGCCACAGTGTCTCCCAACCCTCCTGTCTCAGCCTCCAGTATTTATGCTGCAATAGGGGCTAGGGTGGCCTGTGTGAATTTAAGTATGCTCTCTCTAATTCTCTCTCTCTCTCTCTCTCTCTCTCTCTCTCTCTCTCTCTCTCCTCTCCATCTCCAATCTCTCTCTCTCTCTTCTCATCATCCTCTCTCTCTCTCTCTCTCTCATCACTCTCTCTCTCTCATCTCTCTCTCTCTCTCTTTCTCCCTCTCTGTCTCTGTCTCTGTCTCTGTCTCTGTCTCTGTCTCTGTCTCTGTCTCTGTCTCTGCTCTCTGTCTCTGTCTCTGTCTGTCTCTCTCTGTCTCTCTGTCTCTCTGTCTCGTCTGTCTGTCTCTTGTCTCGTCTCTCTGTCTCTCTGTCTCTCTGTCTCTCTGTCTCTCTGGCTCTCTCAGTCTCTCTGTCTCTCCTGTCTCTCTGTCTCTCTGTCTCTCTGTCTCTCTGTCTCTCTGTCTCTCTGTCTCTCTCTCTCTGTCTCTCTCTCTCTCTCCGTCTCTCTCTCTCTCCTCTCTCTCTCTCTCTCTCCTCTCTCTCTCTCTCTCTCTCCTCTCTCTCTCTCTCTCTCTCTCTCTCTCTCTCTCTCCCTCTCCTCTCTCTCTCTCTCTCTCTCCTCTCACTCTCTCTCTCTCTCTCTCAGCTCTCTCTCTCTCTCTCTCTCTCTCTCTCTCTCTCTCTCTCTCTCTCTCTCTCCCTCTTTCTCCCTCTTTCTCTTTCTCTTTCTCTTCTCTCGGAGGACCTGAGCCCTAGGACCATGCCTCAGGACTACCAGGTCTGATGACACCTGGCTGTCCCCAGTCCACCTGGTTGTGCTGCTGCTCCAGTTTCAACTGTTCTGCCTGCGGCTATGGAACCCTGACCTGTTCACCGGACGTGCTACCTTGTCCCAGACCTGCTGTTTTCAACTCTCTAGAAACAGCAGGTGCGGTAGAGATACTCTAAATGATCGGCTATGAAAAGCCAACTGACATTTACTCATGAGATGCTGACCTGTTGCACCCTCTACAACCACTGTGATTATTATTATTTGACCCTGCTGGTCATCTATGAACATTTGAACATCTTGGCCATGTTCTGTTATAATTTCCACCCGGAACAGCCAAAAGAAGACTGGCCACCCCTCATAGCCTGGTTCCTCTCTAGGTTTCTTCCTATGTTCCTGCCTTTCTAGGGAGTTTTTCCTAGCTACTGTGCTTCTACACCTGCATTGCTTGCTGTTTGGGGTTTTAGGCTGGGTTTCTGTACAGCACTTTGGGACATCAGCTGATGTAAGGGCTTAATAGATACATTTGATTGATTGATTATAGTGTTATAAAGTTATTGGTATGATAAATCTTCTCTTGGTAAGTAGTCTGATGCTGACAGGTTGTAGTGTTAGAAAGGTATTGGTATGATAAATCTCTACACTTTACCCAACATGCCCTCCTTACCCAACTGTCGTGGAAAACCAGCTTTTTGCTAGTGCTCTGTGGCCCCCTCTTGACTCTTGGGGCCCGTGTCATTAGTCTCTGCCTGGCCCCTGACTTCCCCCTGTCTTCTCCAGTTGGAGGGCTGTTCAGCCGGGAAGGAGCTCCACAAACCAGACAGCCCCAGAACAGATACTGTTCAGCCGGGAGGGAGCTCCACAAACCAGACAGCCCCAGAACAGATACTGTTCAGCCGGGAGGGAGCTCCACAAACCAGACAGACCCAGAACAGATACTGTTCAGCCGGGAGGGAGCTCCACAAACCAGACAGCCCCAGAACAGATACTGCACAGAAGGGAGGGAACTGCAGTGGAAAGGGTCATACTCTTTCTCTCTATTTCTCCTAACTGCATGATAATCACAGTACATAAACAGTCACATGCTGAACATAAGCCAGAATATCAAATCAAGCTTTATTTATATAGCACCTTTCAGACATGGATGCAACGTAATTCGCTTCAAAGGAAAAAAACGGAATATTTACTACACACTTAACATCAGAGGATAAAAAAACTAAATAATAACAATACAGATTGAAAGATTAAAAAGCACCCCAATGAAAAGCTGAGCTAAAAATGTGTCTTTTAAGATCTCTTATAAATATGTCCACAGTTTCAGTCCCCCTCAGGTTCTCTTCCCGGCAATTCCAGAAGCTGGGGGCATAATAACTAAAGGCTGTCTCCCCATGCTTCTTGGTCCTAGGCTTTGGGATAGGTAAAAGGCCAGTGCCAGAGGTCCTGAGGAACCTACTGGGTACATAACTTAAAAGCATGTCTGACATGTATCGGGGTGCATAATTGTTGACTGATTTAAAAACCAACAGAAGAATCTTAAAATGTATTCTAAAACTCACAGGCAGCCAGTGCAGAGACCTTAATGCTGCAGCATACTGTATGTTTTGCAGTTGGCTTTCTGGGGTAGACCAGACAGGAGAGCATTACTGTAGTCAAGCCTGCTTGCAATAAAAGCATGGCTGATTCTGTCTGTATCAGCCTGAGAGAAGCTTAATTGTAAGTAATAAGTCATTATTTTTCTAAGAAGCTGGAACGTATAACAGGGAACATCTTTCACGTACAGAAGCTTTTTATAGTAGATATTTGTGCTCACGCTGCACACACATGGTCTATTTCTAAGCTACTGCTCACATTCTACGCTACTGCCCGTTACCTCACACTTCTGCATGTTGTGACTATCACTGTTCACATAGGGCTATTTATAGTTCAGCTTTTTAGCACATTGACATACACGCACACGCACACGCACACACACACACACACACACACACACACACACACACACACACAATGCCATTCCCTGCTGTGAACTGCAGGGGGAGCTGTGAGCACAGTGTCGATCAACTCTGGGGTTTATTAGACTATGCAAGCCATGAAAATCCACTGTACTGCAGCCCTTCCGTATGTGTGCTCTCTTCTACTACTGTGGCTCTATTGTTTTCCAGCCTCTAGGGACACACCGTTTAGAGTCACAGACACCACTTGTAGAGCACAGCATGCTCTAAACAGCCAGAGCAGTTCTTTCTGTGGCAATGGGTAGAGCTGATTTCACTGTTCCCACCACCATGTCTCTGGGGAGAACATCTACTGTGGTTGTGGTAGGCCAGTCTGCTTTTACAAGGCAAACTACGGCCTCTTAATGAACAGAAAAGGTCATTAGGTGAGTGCTTACCTTCGTCCTATTTCACACATGTTTTTTTACATATCCCACTCCCCTGAGACACCCTTGGAAAGTGGGGTCAGAGCTAGGAATCAGCCATTATTGATGGCAACCCAGGAGCAATTATGGTTAAGTGCCTTGCTCAAGGGCACATTGACAGATTTTTCACCTAATCAGCTCTGGGATTTGAACCGTCAACCATTTGATTACTAGCCCAACACACCTAACCACTAGGCTACCTGCCACCCCAGAGATAAAGCATGGATAGGATATCATAACTAAATGAGTCCTCCCATCACATAGATAAACCATATAGGAAGCAACACAGAGAAAAAGTAGTGACAACATCAACACATGTTGAGTTAACAACATGGACATGACACACCACATACACATTTCAGGAGAGGAATGCTTGAGAAGCAGAAGATAGTGAGCTGAGACCTAGCTGTTAGGCATTGTTGTGGTCTGCTGCTGGCTCACCCGATGAGGTGGGGTGGTCAGAGTGGACCAGGGGAATTAACTTCATGGATCAATAGCCTACTCGGAACCAGAAGAGGAGCAATGCTGAGCTGGAGGCGCAGGACTGGACCTAATGGGCTAAATGTCACAGCTCTTAATGCAGCCCCACCCACTGGCCAGGCTACCTCAACCCCCAGATCAGACTGCTATGTACAGATCTGTAATATTCCAGCTCAGAGAAGGTTCTGTGGGAACATGTTTGGTTAGTACCGATGATGGTCATGAATATCCAATCCAACTAGTGACTTTGTTGCAACAAGCCCCGAAACACCTTGTCATTCTGCATGCTGTGGTGTGATAGGGGTGACTGGGCTCTTTTACAGCTTATTATTCATTATATTTCTATTTTCTAAAATAAATATATTGTTTAGGCTACAAAATAGTGAAATGGTAAAAAAGTGTGGATTTTCTTTACAGCTGTTCTTCAAAACACACTTCAAATCATTAGAAGTAGTTTTGCTGATTCAAATGGACATTTATCATTGCACATTTGTTAATATGTATATATTATTATTATATATTAGTATTTTTATTATTATACATTTTTATTGTTTGTGTTGTTTTATTTCACTTTGTCCTGCATTGTTGGAGTTCAGAGCGCAATAATTCCACTGTACCCTGAAATTACATCTGCAACCCTGTACATGTGACTATTATACTCTCGTATCTAAGGAAAAATGCATATTTCTGGTCTGCTGTAATTCTTCATATGCGTCATTAATGTCAGCTGAGAGTCATTACGTTCATTAGGTTCTCCAGCCCTAGTCTTAAACTTTCAAAGTCACACTATAATTTGATAACAACTTATTTACTGGTTCCCATATTCATACAGTGCCTTGCAGAAGTATTCAAACCCCTAAGATCTTTTCACATTATTGTGTTACAAAGTGGGATTCAAATGGATTTAATTATCATTTTTTTGTCAATAATCTACAAAAAACACTTTGTAATGTCAAAGTGAAAGATTTCTGTTGTTCTGTTTTGGATAAATCATAACTAGGCAAGCCTAAATTAGTTCAGGAGTAAAATGTGGCTTATCAAATGACATAACAAGTTACATGGACTCACGTGTAATAGGCGTTGGCATGATTTCTTTATGACTAACCCTTTCTCTGTCCCCCATACATAAAACATCTGTCACGTCCCTCAGTCAAGAATTGAATTTCAAGCACAGATTTAACTACAAAGACCAGGGATCTTTTCAAATGCTTCATAAAGAAGGGCAGTGATTGGTTTATGGGTAACAACAACACATCAGACATTGAGTATCTCTTTAAGTATAGTATAGTTAATAATTATGCTGTGAATTATGTATTAAACCACCCTTACACATCTAAAATACAGTCGTCATTCTGAACTGAGCTGCGGGACTGGAATGAAGGAAAATTAAAGGGAGAGGGGGATACCTAGTCAGTTGTCCAACTGAATGTATTCAACTGAAATGTGTCTTCCGCATTTAACCCAACCCCTCTGAATCAGAGAGGTGCGGGGGGCTGCCTTAACCGACATCCACGTCTTCGGCACCCGGGGAACAGTGGGAAACTGCTCAGGGATGTTACCATGAGGCCATTGGTGATTTTAAAACAGCTACAGATCCAACAGAGGATGAATCAACAACATTGCATTGACTCCACAATAATGACCTAAACGACAGAGTGAGAAGAAGACCACAAATATACAGAATACAAATATTCCAAAACATGATTCTTGTATGCAACAAGACACTAAAGTAATACTGCAACAACAACAAAAAACCCAGCAAAGGAATACACTTTGTTGCCTAAATGCAAAGCCTTATGTTTGGGGAGAATCCAACACAACACATCACTGAGTAATTGCCTCCTGATTTTCAAACATGGTGGTGGCTGCATCATGTTATGGGTATGCTTGACTTCTGAGTTTTTCAGAATAAAAATAAATGGGATGGAACTAAGCACAAGCAGAATCCTAGAGGAAAACCTGCTTCAGTCTGCTTTACACCAGAGACTGGGAGAGGAATTCACCTTTCAGCAGAACAATAACCTACAACACAAGGCCAAATCTACACTGGAGTTGCTTACCAAGAAGACAGTGAATGTTCCTGAGTGGCCAAGTTACAGTTGACTTAAATCTGCTTGAAAATCTATGGCAAGAGCTTGAAAATAATAATGGGAAAATATTGCACAATCCATGTGTGCAAAGCTCTTATTGACTTACCTAAGAAGACTCCCAGCTGTAATCAATGCCATAAGTGTTTCTAACATGTATTGACTCAGGGAGCTGAATAGTTACACAATTACTTTATTTTAGTCATTTAAAAAAATGTGATTAATCTTTCAACAAAAAAATTGAATTTTTCTTCCACTTTGACATTACAGAGTATTCTGTGTAGATTGTTGACAAAAAATGGCAATTAAATTAATTTTAATCCTACTTTGTAACAATACTTTTGCAAGGCACTGTATATCAAACGTTACATATGTTTTAAGGCATAATGCAATATTTAAAGTGCATAAATCAATATATTAAACATGATTACTTATTTTTTATGCATTATTAATATCAGTACCCCTTTAACGCCAGTTACGCAACAGTTTTGAAAGATTCCTGCTTATTTTAATGTATTTTTTATAAGTATGGCTGGATAAGAAAAACTCTATGTATTTAATGGCATTTGATGTGTTATTTTAATATGAAGGTTTCAAGGCTAGGGTTGTTAGGGAATAAGATTAATTCATTAAATATATTTTTTTCAATGTTGTTCCTACTTGTTGTTCATAAATCTCAGTACTGGTCCAGATGCTTTAAAGTGTTGGTTTACGTGTCAGGAGATAACACATAACACAAGCCAAAAGGTACACTTGTTTTCCCCAAGACTTGCAGAGTTCAAGTGTTTAATCACTGTCTTTAACCAGAGAGAAACCAGAGACAGCAGGGGGTGATTGGATGGAGAGGAATCCTGCAATACTCTACCTTCTTAGAACAAAGACTAAAAGCCAAACCCTCACCAAAAAGTAATGCCATTACCTAGCCCAACACTAGCACATACTGAAAGTATGTGATTGAAAATACATTGGAGAATATTACATGTAAAAAGTACAAGAAACTCCCCACACAGGTACTCTAGATACTTCCTGTTTTCAGAAGAAAATATCTGCACAGGCAGTAGCCATTTTGCTACACTTTCTTCACAACCTCTATTTCGCAGACAGTGATGAAGAGAACTATATCGGCTGTAAACTCAGCACAAAGTGAAACACAGGAGGGGCTCTCCTTTGGTAATAGATGTTCCATGCAAGCTGCTCTTTGAAAATGGGGGTGATACTTAAATGAATAGAACATGAAAAATGAGTTTGATGAAACACGCAACACGCTGTGGAGCCCACTGTGGGTTTCAAGAGCATCCTCACCATGTGAACATTACACTGAAGGCTCTTAAGACCAGGGGACATATCCACAAAGCATCTCAGACTAGAAAATTGGTGTTAAGTGCTGAGAATAGAGACATTTTATTCCTACTCTTACGTGTAAAAATAAAAGCTATGCATGAAGCCTCTTTAGTCATAAGAGTCCTACCTAGTTGACAGATATTTAGGACACCTCATGAGCTGAGTTACCAGCAAGTATCTTGATAATAGAGAATGCAGTCAGTGGAACATGCGCTACATGCAATTGCTTTGGAGTTGTAGAAAGAATGTTTTAGAAATGTCTATATGATCAATCCATATATAATCTAGACCTCATGTGAAAAGGATTTCACATGAGCCCTATTCCACATAATATGCATACATGCTTATAACCACATAGGCTAATAAATAATCACATCTTTTTCTTTTGATTATTTAATTAACCTACATCATGTTATTTCAAGTTATCCCTTTGGAGGGCAATAACACCTAAAAAATGCCTGAAGTAAAGACATCTAGGGACTATGATAACGTTGATTGTAGTCGATAAAATGATAGACCTTTCAAACATTTTATGCAACATTATCAGCGAGTGATTTGATGCCAACTGTGTCAGAGCGATTTAGAGTTGTTAAACGGGAATGGGGAATGTGTTGATATACTGAATGGACACAACATTAAGAACACCTTCCTAATATTGAGATTCACCCACCCTTTTACCCTCAAAACAGACTCAATTCGTCGGGGCATGGACTCTACTTGTGACCCGTTTCAGGAAACTAGGCGTATGTCGCAAGTCACGACTTCACAGGAGAGCCGTTTGAACGTAAAAATGTGCAAAATGTGTTTTGGGGCAGAAATGCCATCTCAAACATGTGAGTTACACCCCTTTTTCCCCTCAGAACAGCCTAAGTTCATTGAGGCATCGACTCTACAAGGTGTCAAAAGCGTTCCACAGGGATGCTGGCCCATGTTGACTCCAATGCTTCCCACAGTTGTGTCAAGTTGGCTGAATGTCCTTTGGGTGGTGGACCATTCTTGATACACTCAGGAAACTGTTGAGCATGTAAAACCCAGCAGCGTTGCAGTTCTTGACACAAACCGGTGCGCCTGGCACCTACTACCATACCCCGTTCAAAGGCACTTCAATATTTTGTCTTGTCCATTCACCCTCTGAATGGCACACATACACAATCTATGTCTCAATTGTGTCAAACCTTAAAAATCTTTCTTTAACCTGACTCCCTTTCATCTACATTGATTGAAGTGGATTTAACAAGTGACATAAATAAAGGATCATAGCTTTCACCTGGTCAATCTATGTCATGGAAAGAACAGGTGTCCTTAATGTTTTGTACAGTCAGGTTTAAACAGGATTCCTGAGACATTTCTGAGATGCTTTGTGGATACGGGCCCAGGAGTCTCTGGGAGCTTTCTAGTCCTCAAAGTAACCAATACAGTCTAAACAAAATCTCCAAACAATTGCTGTCAAGACCACACAAACACACACCTCACCCCACCAAAAATGTGCTGCCACAACTTCATTTGCAGAACCACACACAAACACACCTACACACCTACACACACACACACACACACACACACACACACACACACACACACACACACACACACACACACACACACACACACACACACACACACACACACACACACACACACACACACACACACACACACACACACACACACACACACACACAGCACCAAACAACAATCACTGTCAAGACCACACTACCCCATTGACAGAACTCTTCACCAAACGATCTTTGTCAACAGCGGTTGGAGATGACAGCCCCTGAGGCACACACACCCTTCCATATACACAAAACACACACACCGTACACACAAAGTACACACACACACATCCCAAACAATCACTGTCAACGTTATGGTCCGGCTGATGTGGCTGTAGGAAATGACAGCTAAGTAGGGAAGGAGGGACAGAGTCCAGCTGTGAAGTGCCTTTGGCTACCGAGAGCTGTCAATCCCGCTGGCAGCAGACAGAAAAGTGAGTGTCCACTGTCATCATTCTCCACACTAGATGCTATCATCACGCTGGCAGACAGATGAGACATAGAGGCCGAAATGGCACCCCGCTCCCTATATTGTGCACTACTTTAAACCAGCGCCGATAGGGAATAGGGTGTATTACACAATACAATGTAGGAAATAGGGTGTATTACACAATACAATGTAGGGAATAGGGTGTATTACACAATACAATGTAGGGAATAGGGTGCCATTTCAGACGCAGCCAGAGAATCAGCTGGTGCTGTGTAGCTCCATCAGTCATACATATGACACATCACCTCTCTCCTGCACAAATTAGCAGCATAGGGTCTAGAGAGATACGGCCAAGGTAAACACGTAATGATTTATATTTTCCCTGTGCTACAGACGGCTATATCGGTCCACTAATACAGGACAAGTAAAGGCCCAGTGCACTACTTTTGCGACGAAAAACATATTTTCAAGGGGGTGCTGCAGCACACTCAGCACCCCTACTTCCCGCAGCTATGCTGAGGTCAACTCCACATAGCTCTTAGAAACAAAGGTGCTATCTAGAACCTGAAAGGGTTCTTCATCTGTCCCCAGAAGAGAACCCTTTAAAGAAAATCAACACAGTCTGAGTCACTGTCATTCAACTACACTAATAGAAAAAAGGGTTCCAAAAGGGTGCTTTAGCTGTCCACATAGGTGAACCCCTTTCGGTTCCAGGTAGAACCCTTTGGGTTCCATGTTCTACTTGGAACCAAAAAGCGTTCTACCTGGAACCAAAAAGGGTTCTCCTATGGGAACAGCAAAAGCACCCTTTTGGAACCCTTTTTTACAAGAGTGTAGTTAATTGACAGTGAATGAGACTGTGTTGATAGTGTTAACAGTGAATCAGACTGTGTTGATAGTGTTAACAGTGAATCAGACTGTGTTGATAGTGTTGACAGTGAATCAGACTGTGTTGATAGTGTTGACAGTGAATCAGACTGTGTTGATAGTGTTGACAGTGAATCAGACTGTGTTGATAGTGTTAACAGTGAATCAGACTGTGTTGATAGTGTTGACAGTGCTTATCCCCTGTCTATTGCAGCGACTGTACCCAGAACATGGTGGTCAGACTTTTATAGCTCCAGTAGTTGCTGTTATGGTAGAAAGACGTGGGCAGTGTTTGTATTGGAGAATCTAACTAGTCGTGACACACAACAGCAACACAGCGCTTCAAAGAGCTTATTCCTGGCTCCCATGAAAGCTATTGTTCTGAGAGCAATAAGAATGTCAGTGCACCTGTCCTACACTCAGGTGTACACACACACACACACGCACGCACGCACGCGCGCACACACACACACACACACACACACACACACACACACACACACACACACACACACACACACACACACACACACACACACACACACACACACACACACACACACACACACACACACACACACACACACACACACACACACACACACACACAAGGCAATGGGAGCTTTTCATCTCACACAGCGTCATCAGAGATTTAAAGATATTGTTGCCTTGAATGATGTCAATCTATACACACCGTTTTCACACTTAGCTGTAATCCAGTAAGACATCAACAGCTTTTTCAATTTTGATTGAGCAGTGCCATGTTTCTTGCTCTGTATTAGAGGGAAAGAAATGTAAATGGCCTATTAGACTAATACATTTTGTGCCTTTTGAAGAGAGTACTTTGTGACTAATGCTCTGTGTCCATGTCACGTTCCATCAGTGTACCCCATTACCAATTCAAAGGCATGATTTAATCGCAGGCCCGAAATCACTACAGGGAAAAGCTCTAGAAGTGTTTTCCCACCCCAGGATACATACGGGCCCTGGTGGACGTAGCGCAGTAACTAGAGAATAGGGTGTCCTTTGGGACGAAGCCTGTAATAACGTGTTACATCACAGCCTCTTTAGTAACCTGTGCTTATTCCATCACTGTACTCTATTCCCTGGACTGTACATGACAGACTCAGCAACTCAGACCCCACTTCTGCAAGACATGGGGTTTTTCACCTCTGGGTCTACTTTCGGCCCACCACAGGACTGTGTTAGCCTGTAAAACTAAAGTTTATTCTGTGCAGCTAATGCAAGGCCTTAGGTCTCTGGTAAACTAGTCATACGAGTGTGGTTCACCATCGAAACCACGTCCATTACAAAAGCACCCTTTGCCTATGCAGTCTTTCTTCACACACTGATGTACAGAGCCAAGAAACGTCTTCTCGTTCCAAGCAATTAGTCAGATAAATTAGTGGAATCAACCCCCAAGCCAATGTGGACACAGTGGAAACGTGAGTTAGACCTGCAAACAGAGCAAAATCACCACGACGACACGGCACGCAGCGTCTCCACGGCAACAACCAGGGTTCTAACGCGGCTACAGCTGTTCTCATATGCGCTCATCTCACCTCAGCTTCTAAATCAGGACGATCACAAGCTATTTATAGATTACTAGCAGTTAGCAGTGTTGGTGGCCATGGTGATGATGAGGAGGATGAGGAGGATGATGATGATGATGATGATGATGATGATGATGATGATGATGATGATGATGATGATGATGATGATGATGATGATGATGATGATGATGATGATGATGATGATGATGACGACTTTGTTTGAATATCAACTGTAGTTAAAGTAGTCAAGTTCAGGGAATAATTCTACAGTGTCTGATTTTATTTTATTACACACAATGAGCAGAGCCAGATTCCTACAGCAAAGCTACAGTAAAGTTCTCTCTCGAATGACTTCTCAAAATCAATTTGACGATATGACAGTTCTGTATCCAGAGTTGTGGGTATCAACTTTCTTTGTTCACCTATGTTGTGCACGCACACACACACACACACACACACACACACACACACACACACACACACACACACACACACACACACACACACACACACACACACACACACACACACACACACACACACACACACACACTGTACATAAAAAACATCACAAATCATGTTGTTTCAACTAATTATTATTAAGTGACTGGCCTTTTTTACTAAACGTTTCAGTAAAGGTGTTACATCAATTTTTTTAAACATTTTGGCCCAAACTTAGCTCCAACCTAAGAAAATGTGGGCAAAAATTCTGTCAACTTAAAATGATGTGTTTGCTCAATTTGTCTCATATGTTAATTCAACCCCAAAACATGTTGGCTTGTTACCAGAAAAAGTCTGTGGAACTAGTTACACACACAGTGCTTTTAACATACAGTGTTTTCAACTTACATATTTGACACATGATTACATTGTGCGTGTTCATTTATATAATAACTGGTATTCAATATGTTTTCACCTGGGATTTGAACTCAAAACCTCTCGGTTTATGGCATCCCGACCTTCCTGCTACACCCCTATGTCTCTATCAGTTAACGTGTTAATGTGTTAAAACTTAATGTGACTATTCTCTCATCATTGATTTGATTGACTTAAGTGTTCTGTATAGTTGTCTAATGTTGCTGGGTCATATTACTCTGTTTAATGTTACCCCTTAATCACTATTAAACATGAAATAGTTTTTATTGAGATTTACTTTGAAGTGCAAAGCGCAATACCATTGAAATCAGGCATTGGCACAGACATGGTGGTGTGGGAGGAAGAATGGAATACTGCACTCAAGAGATTGTGAGTTCAAATCCCAGGTGAGAACATATGTGTGTAACTAGTTCCATAGCTTTATTGTTGCTGGTAAAATGCCAAAATAATAATTTCTATTTGAATAAACATATGAGACAAATTGAGCAAACACACAATTTAAGTTGACTTACCTTTTCTCATGTTGGAGCTAAGTTTGGGCCAACTAAAAAGGGAAAAGGCTGTGCACACGCACACACACACACACACACGCACACACGCACACGCACACGCACACACACACACACACACACACACACACACACACACACACACACACACACACACACACACACACACACACACACACACACACTGAGAGGTTCCCAAGGTTCACTCTGCCCTTCCGATGTCTATCCAGCCGGCGCTAACACCTACAGCCAACATTATCAGCCGTGTGTACATAACATTCACCATTTGTGTTTAAGTTGTTTTTTTAACCCCTCACATGGCAAGCCGTTAGTGTCAAGTCAAGTGACTCATCCTACTGCTGAATGTTTGGATGGAAAAACAAATAGTTTGTTTCTTTATCTGAATTTGGAACGTGTCTCTTACAATGTAATAACCTCTGTATAATTGAATTTCCATAACTATCATGTAGATAGGCTATAGCAAGATTGATTAATTGGAGAATATTTTTACATTTTACATTTTACATTTTAACATTTACATTTACATTTTAAGTCATTTAGCAGACGCTCTTATCCAGAGCGACTTACAAATTGGAAAGTTAATACATATTCATCCTGGTCCCCCCGTGGGAATTGAACCCTGGTCCCCCCGTGGGAAATGAACCCACAACCCTGGCGTTGCAAGCACCATGCTCTAGTTCATATTATTCAAACATAACAGGCAACTAACCCCTTCCCCATCTATTGAAACCAGAAAAGCATGAGCCACGGGCTGAGTATGAGCCAGGTCAGGTGAACTCATTATGACTCAAGCCATCAATGCACGCTACAGCCATGCATAGCCATGGGCTGATCCACTGATTAAACACTTAGTACAATAATAAACGTATAGGCTATACATGTATCTCACAGTACTGGCCGTGGTCCTTTACCACATTACAGATTGTGAAGAAACATGTTTTCCAAAAGAAAAGGAGGTTGTGTTCATACTGTTGACCTCTGTTTTCATGAGGCAAAGTCCCCCTGGTATCCTTTACTTTCCTATGGGATGTCTCAGTCTGCACCTAAGTCAGGGGTGTCAAACAAACGGCACGCGGACCGGATCCAGCCCATGAGGGGTTCCAATCAGGCCCGAGGCTGGTTAGAGTCAAAAGAAAAGGAACAAACTCAACATGCTTTAAAATGACTAAAACCGTTACCGATGCACAATCATTATCATTACCTTGGCCTATGTGATTGCATGCCTTGCTTGTGCGCATGTGAGTGTTTGTAGGCTATGTTACCTTCATTTTCCACGCCTCCACAAGGTGGAATGCATCCCCAGAAATACTTTCTACTTCTCCTGGATTGTAGGAAAACATACTGTACTTTCTGAAAGGCTCATGGGTTATGACATACTTTATAATGAATCGGTAAGTGGAGCTGCTTTCTGTAGCCTCTGTACAGCAGGCTGTGTTGCGTGTCTTTGAACAGGTTTCACTGGACCTTTAAGAATCTGAACACATAACTAAACACTTTTCTGTAGCATTTTTTAAACGCAGCGAGGCATTTGGAATTTCACCGAAAACGCGTCACGGTGTTTAGATTGTAAACGCCAGAACATGTTTATTCGTTGTAACACTTTTTAAACACATGCACACGTTTATACAACACCTAACATTGTATTGTTTTAACAGGGTGTAAAGCAGTATTTACATATTTCCCAGCATGTGTGCTTTTGTGTGGATCGTGCGAGATACCCACCCATGACTGTGTTTATTAGTGACACAGACATGATTGTTGCATTCAATTATTATATTTCTGAAGCCTTCTTCAAGTGACTGCCTAACTGAATGTATTTCAATTAAAAATAAACCCTTTAATGACCACATATTATATATTTAATGAGGCCTTTAGTTATGGCCTAGACATAACTATGGCCTAGACTCCTCCTAATTATGGCCTAGACTCCTCGACATTATGGTCTAAAAATCCTGGCTCATGGGCCACATCAGACCTGCAAGTCACAATATGCTGGTTTGTGAAGTGATTAGAGAGAGGATATCCAACAATTTGAATATGTTATAACCCACAACTTGCACTCAGAGTGACTGCTATGGTGAAGGTTAACAAACAAGACTACCTAAACCATCTAAACTGGAACAACCATCTCAGTAACAGGTACAATATGTCCAACCCCTTAAAGATTTGATTTGTTCAGAAAAATATAAGTGATTTATCTTTGTATAGTATACGATCAATGAATCAATCAATGTGCATGAGGAAACAGATACAGTATTAAAATAAACTATTCTAAATATCAATCTGCAACAAAGCATGCTGGGAAATATTATAATGGGGCCCCTCCCACATCTTTGAAGTCAGCACAGTCGAGTAACAACAATACCATGCGATTGAAAGATTTCTTGAATCAAATGTCTCGTTCAGTTGTGCTGAAATGTAGGTAAGGTGACAGACATTCCTAACACTGATCTGAATAAAAGGCATGGAAAGTCACATCTATTTATAATGACCAAATGCACTCTAAACAGGACTGTGGGAAAGTACACACTAGTGTTTAAAACCTGAACACTTAGGAGTTATAGGTGTTCTCCTGGTTGGAAGTTGACTGGAAAAGGTTGACTGTCATATTTATTCTTGCATTGTAAATACCTCTTTTTAAGATTTGAACACCCATTGGCAAATCTAAATGCCTAGTGTTTAAGTATAAACACTGAGGTTTAGGTTATAAATGTGTCACGTTTCATGTTCCATGTGTCCACATCATTAAGGAATTATCATGGTCCACACATGATTAAAAAAAAGTTATATAGCTGCACCATTGAGAGCATCACGACTGGCTGCATCAACACATGGTACGGCAACTGCTCGGCATCCGACACCAAGGTGCTACAGAGGGTAGTGCGTACGGCCCAGGACATCACTTGGGCCGAGCTCCCTGCCACCCAGGACCTCTATACCAGGTGGTGTCAGACGAAGGCCCTACACATGTTCTACAACTCCAACCACCCAACTCTCTGCTACCACACAGCAAGAGGTACCGATGCACCAAGTCTGGAACCAACAGGAGCCTGAACAGCTTCTACCCCCAAGCCAAAAGACTGCTAAATAGTTAGTAAAACAGTTAACCAAAGCTACCCGGACTATCTGCACTGACCCTTTTTGCAGTAACTCTTTTGACTCATCACATACACTGCTGTTACTGTTTATTATCTATCCTGTTGCCTAGTCACTTTGTCCCTACCTATATGTACATATCTACCTCAATCACCTCGCACCCCTGCACATGGACTCGGTACTGGTACCCCGTGAATATAGACAAATGTTGACTCATTGTGTATTTATTCCTTGTGTTAATATTTGTCTATTTTTCTATTATTTCTATTTCTATTTTTGTCTGCATTGCTGGGAAGGGCCCGTAATTAAACATTTCACTGTTAATCTACACCAGTTGTTTACAATGTATATGAAAAATACAATTTGATATGATGGTTATACAGTGTAGGCTATAGCAAGATTGGAATAATATCTGATTCATGGGAGACTGTGTGTTTAAACATGTCTGCATTATTCAAACATAACAGGCACCTAACCCCTTCACCATCTGTTGAAACCAGAAAAGCACATATGAGCCAGGGCAGGTAAACTCATTATAACTCAAGCAGAGACAATCTACAGCCAAACATAAACGATGATAACCAGGTGATAATGCCAGGAGCTGTTCTTTCAGGGCTATAGCACTAATAGCTCATGGGAAAGCGCAGTCTCAATGTGTCACTGCTGAAAACAGTGGTATTAAATCCACTGTAGGCTATAATTTCATTGTGATTTTGAATATGTATCCTAAATGATATAAGCTGAAACAAACAACGGGAATATGGCCAAACTCTAAAGGGATCATTTCACATTCAAATGGACAAATAAACAAATAGACCTGAACAGTCCATTGTACATGTAGCTACAACTCTAAAAGCACATTAAAATGCATGCGCTTTTAGTGTTGTTAGCTGCTGTAACATACACAATATAATGGATGCATACTACCGTCATTTTCACTCTCCAGTAGTCATTTAAGTGTTGCTAGGCACATCTGAAGACATGCTTAGTGCATTAGTTTCCTTTGCACCGTTATGTGCCCGTGTTGAATAATATCATATGTAGATGGTGTCCATAATGTAGAAGGTTTCACACCACCTCTCTGCTTCAGAGGGGATGGGTTAAATGTCCCTTTCCCTAATAGAGGTCTAAAGCCCACCCACTCTGGTCTTTGATACAGTTTAATCAGACGTTGCTTGGGGGAAATTAATATTGGTTGTTATCTCCAAAACAGAAACGTTTCAGGAATTGGGAAAAAATGTATATATTTTCCCCATTAACGAAAATACAATTATGAAACTTCAGATGCTATTTTGAAAATATGTTCTTGGTCCAAGAGTCGTGAAATGTTCAGAGTACATTGGGGGGAGTTACTCCTTTCAATAAATGTTTTTAGAAATGTATTTGCGAGGTTTTCCTCGGACAGCAACGTATTTCAAAAACAAATAATAAAACATTCACTCTTAATTTTCGAGTAATGTAGGTCTAAAAAGGGTTAATGTCTTTGTGTTATTCAACTTGTTACGGGTCCCTATGTTACCCAGGCCTGATCGACAGGTTAAATATGTCAATTCTGACATAAATAAATGTCTCTGTATGTCCATGAAGTCATGTAGGCCTACCAGTTTACTAAATGTGGGCCTTTAGTAAAGAAACATTGCGTGCAAAGCTGTGTGCCTACTCTCAGTGTAGAAACAATGCTCTCTAATCTACTGCCTGGATTTTTTTGGTCCTTCACAAAGACCATTAGGATTTTGTCTTGTTTTATAGAAATGCTGATTCACCCTAAAACGATTGTTTGCTTAAAGATATTTCTATATTATGGCGGAGATCAAATCCAGCTAGACCTTTCACTGTAATTTTGGCAATACCACTTCAATCAAGAAACTAGCATGTTCATTGAGGCCCTAAGCTGAATAAAGGCCATGCAAATGCCGACATTAAAGGCACCAGGCTACTCTGAATATGTGCTAAAGTTGTAGGCCTATAACCTACAGTACGCCTGTTGACCCCGTTGGTATTTTCTACACGTATATCCTATAGCATATATACTGTACATCTGTTTTGTATGTTTTCTTCTATCAAAGTGGATATACCTCAGGATACGATTCGTTGGAGGACAAGGACCTGATCGTTTGGCCGAGAAAGGGTTATGGGCGTTTTATTCGGCCTGCTCGTGTATGGCCAGCTGCAGATCATCCCTCATGATGTGGTTGATGGCAGCGCAGCTCACAGGAGCTAGAGGAGCTGTCCTTTCAGCACCACGTGCAGCGCAGCTCATGTTCAAGCTGCAGCAACAGCTGATGGAACGAACTTCAGTTAAGGTTACATGCACACAATCATAACGCGGGAAGAGGGGGGGGGGGGGGGGGGGGGGGGGGGGTACTAGTATAGGCCCGGTCCACTACTTTTGTGAAATAACTGTTTATTATTTTTTAAATAAAATAATTTGTATTCATTCATTTTCAAGGGGTGCTGCAGCACCCTCAGCACCGCTACTTCCCCGTCAATGCACACAATAATGCGATTATTATTGCCTGTCAGGTTAATATAATAGTTTGTTTAAAACGTTTACATGCTTTGCAAAAATAACGATTACCCCAATAATCCTGTTTACATGGAAACATCTGAAAGCAGGCTACTGATGAGACATTTGATAATTGCAGAACATCGTCAAACAATATAAACGTTCTACCACAGTGACCATGTTATTTTTGCAAAGACTATTTGATTCTGGGTTCAGACATATCATTTTTGTATGTGAAAACTACTTATAAGACGAATACTTTTCCGAACTCACTTAACTCGCTTAATGGTGCTGGCACATGCGCAGATCAAATTGACCGCTGGGCCGTCGATTAACTTCTTTACAAATCCTAATAATTCGAAAGATTGCTCAGAAAACCCGGTGTTTTAATCGGTGTATGCTTACTTCGATTATGACCTTACACTGATTAAGATACGCAGAGTAAGGTGTTTACATGACTAATGCAATACTCGGCCTTCTGCCATAATCAGTTTAATGTCGAGTGTTTTGTGTGAATGTAAACATATTGATGCCTTCACAGTTTTTTATATAGTGTTGGCGTGTTATCAATCAGAGCATTTTGTAACCTGCCACTTGCATGATCTGCCATTAAATCCTGGATTCAAACATGTTGTCTACAGGGGTAACCAATGCAGATGCAGCAACAGTCGTGCAGTTCAAATTATTATACATGTAGGCTTATCATTATTTGGTTTCCAAAAATGTGTTCAAGCCTATCTCAGTGGCGTCGTAGGCCACTCCTACTTTGATGGTGCATTGTGGTACTCGGGGGAATGGTTGCATACATAGTAGCCTAAGTCTGCTTTTCGTGTAGGCTATTGATCTTTTCTCATTAAATTGATGAGCTGCTGAAATCTATAATGGAAATTGTCAGTTTATCCAGATAGACAGACACATTATGTTGTTGCTACTGATTATAGTGATGCCTTTTTTCCAGATCTATAAAGTTGATGTGCCAGAAACATTGTACACAGGTGGCATTTTACTGTTATTGCGTCATCATTTTGTTTTGCCTGTTAACATACCGGAGTTATTTAGCAAAAACTACATTTTACCTACTTTTCTAAAACAATTGATGTTGCATAATGAACAGGTTTAAGGGTTAATACCGGGTAGTGGGCATAGACTACCTGTTGCTGGACTAAGTTTAGTGAAACACATGTCTGCATAATGCTGTGTTGACTTTAATTCGTTGTGCTATATAGTGTTGTAAGTGATATAGTAACTATTTAAACTGTAGCCTACTAACCACCTAACATCCACGGCCCATGACTGTCATTAGGCTATAGTCTACACTTTAAATCTCCGCATGAATGACATTATATTGACACAGTGGTTGTGCGTAATCCTGTTACGCAATTAAATCTCCATGGACTGTAGACTGCAGACTCACCTATGGTGGTGATGACTGTGATGGCAAAGTAAAAAGATCCCGCAAATTTCCACTGAACTCCGGCCCTGTGGGGCTCGGCCTCCATAATGATGGTCTCCAGTTTGCGGTAGTCGTCCTCGCTAATGTTGTATTTCCCTTGGAGACGCTTCTCCTCTGCCTCCAGCTGTTCTTTCTCCCGCATCTCGAAGTCAGACTCCAGGGCATCGAACACCGCGGCACCGACCAGCAGGTACGTGAACGTGCAGATGATCAGGGACAAGGTCCGCACGTTCTGCCGCTTCATGACCACCAGGAACCGGCGAGTGAGGGGCTCATGTCCCCTCCGATCCCCCGGGAAGGCTGCGCAGCAATCGGGAAAGCGTTGGCAGCGGCTGAAAGAGGAGGGACAGACTGGCGCGTGTTGGTGACGGTGGGTGCGGTGGACAGAAGAGCAGTAGTGGAGACTGCTATGTGTGTGATCCCTGTAACAGGTCCCCAAATCCTGCTCCGGGTTCGCAGAGAGACACAGGAGACTGCTCGATCGCCGGGACCACGAGCCCTGCAGCCTAGACACTCTGCGCAAAACCTGCCCAAACCAAGTCCTCCAAGCGCGTAGTGCCATCAACAAGCAGCTGCTAGATTCCTGCTGTCTTCTTATCGAAAAGTCAACGTTTTTTTTACGAATTCAATTTAACACATGGCAAAATAATATTCAATTATTTTTCTTGTGAATCTGTAAATGCTTGATGCGGAATTCTCAGGTTGTGCATGCATTCCTGGAAGATTTAAAGAGAAATTAACCGGTTCAACAGAGGTTGGATGCGGGTGAAGCATAGGCTATTTTCGCATTTGCTCCCAGTAAGTTTCAGTAAGCAGCAACCTGTTCATCTCGCTACCTCATCTGAAGTGTCAGGCTATTTTTAACAACGAACCATCCCCCCATTTGTACATAATCAATTGACTGTGTGGAATCTAGAAATACAGCTCAGAAATATAAGGCATCGCCAGAAGTAATTTCCATTTGATTCACAATGTGTTGGGCTGAGTCCTCGATAAGATACACGAGGAGAGGAACAACACAGCGCAGGATCCGCCAGAAAAAAAGTCTACTCACTTGATTCGCGCTCTGTGGATCTTAACCTAGGCAAAACTCAACAAAGATCTAACACTGTGCACAGCGTAATTCCTGTCCATTGCGGAATTATTCACTACCGATTCCTTTCCTCATATCGGATCATATTGCCATGATTTATGGTAAAGATAAAACTATCCCAAAACGGTGACTGGAAGAGCTACTCGTCATCAATAAATCTACATTAACTACAGGTTTCATTTCAAATGTTCCCTTCTTAGAATAGTGCCGCAGAACAAAACGTGCATTGTCACTGTATAACCTACTCAAGCAACCCGGAGCAGGAAAACCCGAAATACCGGTATAGCCTGGTGCTGTCTCATGTTAGGCGCGCGGTGACTACCGGCTCAGCTGCGCCCACCAAGTGCTCTCCAGGCCCGAGCTGATTTCCCCGCGGGCTTCCAATTAACTGGAGTTAAATTAGAAAAAGGTTCGGGTTTTCCTCGTTAGTAGAAGTTACTCGAGGCCATCAATTAACGCTAGAGAGAGAGAGAGAGAGAAGCACTTTGATGATGAAACCGAACACTGCGTGTCCTCACAGGCTAAGGATGCTGAGTGTGTGGAATCTCCTGTCAGAAGTGTGGTAGGCTAGACCATTTAGGAGACCGTTGAGATCTGATTCTCCATCTATTGTATTTTAGGACATTCTATTTTAAGACATTCTAATTGTTAAACATGTTTACTTAAAGCCGTCTTCCTCCCGAGGGGCATCTCTTAATACACCCCCTGTCCCAGGTCACCCCTTCTCCTCACACCCCTCCTGCAGCGTCCACTCTCACTCATTATCAACACGAGATTACTTCCAAACACATGACCAACTCACATACAGTGCCTTCAAAAGTATTAAGACCCCTGGACTTTTGTTACGTTACAGCCTTATTCTAAAATTGATGAAATATGTTTTTCCTCGTCAATCTACACACAATGCCACATAATGACAAAGCGAAAATAGTTTTTTTAGAAATGTTAGCAAATTTATTTAAATAAAAAACAAAAACACCTTATTTACATAAGTATTCAGACCCATTGCTATGAGACTTGAAATTGAGCTCAGGTGCATCCTGTTTCCATTGATCATCCTTGAGATGTTTCTACAACTTGATTTGGAGTCCACCTGTGGTAAATTCAATTATTTGGACATGATTTGGAAAGGCACACACCTGTCTATATAAGGTCACACATTTGACAGTGCATGTCAAAGCAAAAACCAAACCATGAGGTCTGTCACGTTCCTGACCTGTTTTCCTTGTTTTTGTATGTGTTTAGTTGGTCAGGGCGTGAGTTGGGGTGGGCATTCTATGTTATGTGTTTCTATGTTGGGTTAAATGTGTTGCCTGATATGGTTCTCAATTAGAGGCAGGTGTTTGACGTTTCCTCTGATTGAGAACCATATTAAGGTAGGCTGTTCTCACTGTTTGTTTGTGGGTGATTGTTGCTGTGTCTGTGTTTGTTGCACCACATGGTACTGTCTCGTCTCGTTCGTTCGTTCTTTCCTGTTCGTGCGTTCATAGTTTTTTTTGTGTTCACAAGTTCAGGTCTGTTTAACGTCGTTTGTTGTTTTGTAGTTTATTCAAGTGTTCTTCGTGTTTCGTCTTCATTTTAATAAATCATTATGTCTACATACCTCGCTGCGTGTTGGTCCGATCCATGCTCCTCCTCGTCTGAGGAGGAGAACGAATATGACAGCCGTTACAAGGTCGAAGGAATTGTCCGTAGAACTCCAAGACAGGATTGTGTCGAGGCACAGATCTCGGGAAGGGTACCAAAACTTTGATGCAGCATTGAAGGTCCCCAAGAACACAATGGCCTCCATCATTATTAAATGGAAGAAGTTTGAAACCACCAAGATTCTTCCTAGAGCTGGCCACCCGGCCAAACTGAGCATACGGAGAAGAAGGGCCTTGGTCAGTAAGGTGACCAAGAACCCAATGGTCACTCTGACAGAGCTCCAGAGTTCCTCTGTGGAGATGGGAGAACCTTCCAGAAGGACAACCAGCTCTGCAGCACTCCATCAATCAGGCCTTTATGGGTCGGGTGGACAGACGGAAGCCACTCCTCAGTAAAAGGCACATGACAGCCCGCTTGGATTTTGTCAAAAGGCACCTAAACAAGATTCTCTGGTCTGATGAAACCAAGATTGAACTCTTTGGCCTGAATGCCAAGCGTCACGTCTGGAGGAAACCTGGCACCACCCCTATGGTGAAGCATGGAGGTGGCAGCATCATGCAGTGGGGATGTTTTTCAGCGGCAGGGACTGGGAGACTAGTCAGGATCGAGGGAAAGATTAACGGAGCAAAGTACAGAGAGATTCTCGATGAAAACCTACTCCGGAGTGCTCAGGACCTCAGACTTGGGCGAAAGTTCACCTTCCAACAGCACAACGACCCTAAGCACACAGCCATCCAACCTGACAGAGCTTGAGAGGATCTGCAGAGAAGAATGAGAGAAACTACCCTAATACAGGTGTGCCAAGCTTGTAGCCTCATAATCAAGAAGACTGTAATCACTGACAAAGATGCTTCAACAAAGTACTGAGTAAAGGGTCTGAATACTTATGTAAATTACATATTTCACTTTTTTCTTTTTAATAAATGTGCAAAAATGTCAAAACTGTTTTTGCTTTGTCATTATGTGGTATTGGTGTAGATTGATGAGGGAGGAAAGTAATTTAATTAATTTTAGAATAAGGCTAACGTAACCAAATGTGGAAAATGTCAAGGGGTCTGAATAGTTTCCGAATGCACTGTATGATTAGTCTGCTAGCCAGGCTAGCCCAACACCAATGAAACGCTAAATCACTGTATCCAGTAGCTGCTGTCCATGGTGCTAGTTTACAGGCTCGCATGCATGTGCACTGGAAGGACTGGGGAGTACTGTGTCGCAGTACAAGAATGCATCTGTCTATTGAGATGGGTGTTCAAAGAAATCGAATCTGAGGATAATATTCTTCAGCTGTCAATTCCTAATGTTCTTTAAGGTAATTCAATATGATATATGTCTATATTGCCATGATTGTGTAATGAACGACACAAATATTGTAACAACATTGCAGAATTCTGCATTTCAGCTTAAATGAAATACCTTTTAACATGGCAAACGGATCATTCTAAGGGGTAGATATGCCCATCTACCCATGCCTCTCACAAACTCCTCTTTATCCAACAAAATAGATGACTAAACCTTTATATGATTTCAAACTGTGGAAATCTGTTCAACATTAATGATCTACAGGGTCTAGACAGGATGACAGTTTTTACATATTCTCAGGGTCAATATTTTGTCAGATTCTTGTTGTTGTTGCTATATTCTGGTCTAATGTCAGTTTCATTTGTATGGAGGACAGAACTCAGCACGCACCCAACCCGCTCACTCTAATCAAGGGCATGTCGTGCCAATCCTTCAATAGACTCTGACTCTATCATTTAGTCTTTTGACTCTTGAGGGAAGTGTGAACTTAAAATCCCCTTGAACTTTGCAATAGCATACTTGAATACGCTCAACTGTCAGTTCTCTGCCTTCTACTTCCCCCACCACAGGTACGATGTCATAACCCCAAAGGCCTCCTCTTCACAGCTGGTATTTAAGACACTCCATCCTCATTTCCCCATTTGACCTTTAAACCCTTTGGGCCATTCGTCTATGACAGCTAGGGTAACTATGGTGACCCAAAGGGTTTATAGGGAAAACGCATCCCTAAGGAAGGCTCACATTAGCTCATTTTAACCATGCCTAATCGGAAAACAAAACCTTTTGTTCTCTCTGAGAAGGGTCATACTGGCTATTAGTCTATACCAGGTGGCCAACCCTCCTTCTGAAGAGATACTGGGTATGCAGGGGTTTGATCTAGCCCTACTCCAACACATAGCTCCCCAGGAAGAGAGTGACTGGCCACCCACTGGTCGATTTCTACCATCGTTTGAGACTTACTGCCATGAAAACGATCAACGAGTACCTCCAAGTTTATTAAGTGAAGTTCCCTTTACAGTGTAATTAGCCCAGAGTGCTTTCTATTGTAAGTTACTGATGGGTAGTACAACTATCTGTCCTAAACCTCTCCCTCAACATCAACAAAACGAAGGAGCTGATCATGGACTATAGGAGACAGCAGAGAGAACACGCCCCCATCCACATTGTCAGGGCTGCAGGGGAGAGGGTCAAAGCTTCAAGTTCCTCGACCTGCGCATCACTGACAACCTGAAATGGTCCTTTCACACAGACAGTGTGGTGAATAAGGAGCATCAGCGTCTCTTCAACCTCAGGAGGCTGAAGAAATTCGTCTTGGCCCCTAAAACCCTCACAAACTTCTACAGATGCACCATTGAGAGCCTCCTGTCGGGCTGTATCACCACCGGGTACAGAAATTGCACCATCCGGAACCGCAGGGCTCTCCATAGAGTGTAGTGGTCAGCCCAATGCATCACAGGGGGCACAATGCCCGTCCCCCAGGACATCTAGAGCACCCGGGTTGACAGGAAGGCCGAGAAGATCATCAAGGACCTTAGGCACTCGAGCCACGGCCTGTTCACCCTGCTACCATCTAGAAGTACAGGTGCATCAAAGCTGGGACCGAGTGAATGATAAACAGCTTCTATCTCCAGGCCATCATACTGTTAAACAGTCACCGCTAGCCGGCCTCAGCCCAGTATCCTGTACTGAACCTAAGTTGCTGTTACTAGCCAGCTACCACCCGATACTCTATCCTACACCTTAGAGACTGCTGCCCTATGTACATAGTCATTGAACACTGGTCACTTTAATAATGTTTACATACTGTTTTACCCACTTCATATGTATATAATGTATTCTAGTCATGGCTCATCCTATGTAAATACTGCTATACAAACATTTTCTATTCGCATACTGCCCATACTGTCTATACACACCATTATATAAACTGAGTGTACAAAACATTAAGGACACTTGTATTTTCATGACACAGACTGACCAGGTGAATCCAGGTGAAAGCTTTGATCCCTTATTGATGTCACTTATTAAATCCACTTCAATCAGTGTAGATGAAGGGGAGGAGACAGGTTAAAGAAGGATTTTGAAGCCTTGAGACAATTGAGACATGGATTGTGTATGTGTACCATTCATAGGGTGAATGGGCAAGATAAAATATTTCAGTGCCTTTGAACGGGGTGTGGTAGTTTTATTTATATTTTATTGAACCTTTATTTAACTAGGCAAATCAGTTGAGAACAAATTCTTATTTACAATGACGGCCTACCAAAAGGCAAAAGGCCTCCTGTGGGGACGGGGGCTGGGATTAAAAATAACATACAAAATATAGGACAAAACACACATCACGACGAGACACCACAACACTACCTAAATAGTGACCTAAGACAACAACATAGCATGGCAGCAACACATGAAAACATAGCATAGTAGCAACACAACATGACAACAACATGGTAGCAACACAACATGACAACAACATGGTAGCAACACAAAACATGGTAGAAACATTATAGGGCACATACAGCACAAAGGGCGAGAAGATAGAGACAACAAAAGGTACCAGGCGCACTGGTTTGTGTCAAGAACTGCTACCCTGCTTGGGTTTCACGCTCAACAGATTCCTGTGTGTATCAAGAATGGTTTACCACCCGAAGGACATCCAGCCAACTTCACACAACTGTGGGAAGCATTGGAGTCAATATGGGTTCAACCCTAACCCTAACCCTAGCCTCATCCAAGACCTAACCCTAGCTTCATGTC